>NC_057740.1:44169293-44187942 GCF_004010195.1 Chiloscyllium plagiosum
TTGGGACGGCGAAGGATGAGGGGTGACTTGATGGAGGTTTATAAGATGATCAGAGGAATAGGTAGAGTAGACAGTCAGAAACTTTTTCCCCGGGCACAACCGAGTGTTACAAGGGGACATAAATTTAAGGTGAAGGGTGGAAGGTATGGGGAGATGTCAGGGGTGGGTTCTTTACCCAGAGAGTGGTGGGGGCATGGAATGCGCTGCCTGTGGGAGGGGCAGAGTCAGAATCATTGGCGACCTTTAAGCGGCAATTGGATAGGTACATGGATGGGTGCTTAAGCTAGGACAAATGTTCGGCACAACATCGTGGGCTGTATTGTTCTATGTTCTATGTTCTATGTTCTATGTCTATGTTCTATGTTCTAATGCATTTGTATCAATAGGAAAGAGTGCAACATTCAGTCTGTTTGGGACACCTGAAGAGATCATATCTAGCAATGGGCTGCAATCCCCAGAGACATGTGCCAAATGAAACTAAAGCATAAGATAGCTTCACTACCTCATCCCAGACCTAGCTGTCTCACTGGGTAAATGAGAGAACTCAAGAACTGCAGATGCTGGAGATCAAAGTCGAAGAGTGTGGTGCTGGAAAAGAGATAAATGGGAGATGGATGGGGTTGGGGGAAGGTAGCTGCGAATGCTATAGGTAGATGAAGATGGGGGTGAAGGTGATAGGTCAGAGAGGAGGGTGGAGCAGATTTACCTGCACTTCCACACACATCAGCAACTGTATCCATTGCTCCCGATGTCATCTTCTCTACATAGAATATACCCTGTGAACAAAGAACAATACAGTGCAGAACAGGCCCTTCTGTCCTCGATGTTGTGTTGACCTGTGAACTAATCTAAACCCATCCTCCTACACTATCCCATCATCATCCATGAGCTTATCCAAGGATTGTTTAAATGTCCCTAAAGTGGCTGAGTTAATACATTGGCAGGCAGGGCATTCCACACCCTTATCACTCTCAGTAAAGAACCTGCCTCTGACATCTGTCTTAAATCTATCACCCCTCAATTTGTAACTATGCCCCCTCATACAAGCTGACGTCATCATCGTCGGAAAAAGATTTTCTCTGTCTACCCTATCTAATCCTCTGATCATCTTATATGTCTCTAGTAAATCCCCTGTTAGCCTTCTTCTTTCCAATGAGAACAGACCCAAGTCTCTCAGCCTTTCCTCAAATGACCTTCCCTCCAGACCAGGCAACATCCTGGTAAATCTCCTCTGCACCTTTTCCAACGCTTCCACATCTTTCCTGTAATGGGGCGACCAGAACTGTACACAATATTCCAACTGCGGCCGCACTAGCATTTTGTATAGTTGCAGCATGATATTACGGTTCCGAAACTCAATACCAATAAAACCTAACACACCGTATGCCTTCTTAACAGCACTATCAACCAAGGTGGCAACTTTCAGGGATCTATGTATATGGACTCCAAGATCCCTCTGCACATCCACACTATCAAAAATCTTTCCATTGACCCAGTACTCTGCCTTCCTGTTATTCTTCCCAAAGTGCATCACTTCACATTTATAACACCTCACCCTCAAATTGAGGAGACAAATCGCCTACTTGCAGTGTGCTTCAGAAAACATCTCCGGGACACAGGTACGAAACAACCCTACTGCCCCATGGCCGAATATTTTAACTCCCCCTCCCACTCCACCAAAGAGAGTGGGAGGGGGAGGGGGAGTTAAAATGCTGGGCCTGGGCCATTGCCAAACCTTATCCACCTGACGCCTGGAGGAAGAATACCTCATCTTCTGCCTTGGGACCCTCCAACCACATGGGATCAGTGTGGATTTCACCAGTTTCTTCATCTTCCCTCCCACCACCTTATCCCAGATTCAACCTTCCAACTCGACACCGTCCTCTTGACCTGTCCTACCTGTCCATCTTCCTTCCCATCCATCCGTTCCACCCTCCTCTCTAACCTATCACCTTCACCCACAAATTGATCTACCTGTGGCATTCTCAGCCAACTTACCCCTCCAGCCCCACCCCCTCCCATTTATCTCTCAGCCCCCTATGGCCACCCCCTCCTTCCTGATGAAGAGCTTATGCTCGAATTATCCTGCTTCTCTGAGGCTGCCTGACTGGCAGTGCCTTTCCAGCACCACGCTCTTTGTCACTGGGTAAATGGTTTACACAATTGAAGCATAGGTGCAGGGTGATAAAACTGCCTGCCCACGGACTTATTGTCGCCAGAAGAGATCATGTTTGGAAGACAAGGTAGGACACGCCTGCCTAGCCATCTCCTGTCCAAAAATGCCTTATTCTCAATAAATCAGGGATAATGAAGATGGGGGATTTTTAACTCAATCATGCCCTAACACCAGGTTATAGTCCAACAGGTTTAATTGGAAGCTCTAGCTTACAGAGCGCCGCCCGCTCCTTCATCAAGTGGTTGCAATGGCAGTGCATGATTGAACTGCCATATTTATCGGTCAAAATGTCAGAATCATGCATCCCATCCTAGTGAATCTAGAGTCTGTAAAATCACGACATCCATTGGAATAACATTGAGGAGGGAGAGAAGCTAGCTCAGGGAAATGTACAGTACTCCATCAATGCACAGAACACACAGAAACACCAGGATAACAAAGGTGTGGGATAGCAAGGGCAGAACAACCACCAACCTTCTACAACGCAGACGAAACCGACACACTCACCAATATCTAGATCTCCAAAAGAATCGTCAAATCACTGTACGTTATTCAGAACCACAGTCTTAACTTCCACATTTTTAAAAATCTTGTTAATGTGTAAATAGTCTTGCAACTACCTAATGTACACACATTTTCTCTCAGTCAATGTAATTTTATCTTGGAAAAAAAGGGGGATTTGTGTTCCAATTTTACGAGGTGAGTATGCTAATAAACCAAGGAACAGGCTAATGCAGATGAACAGGAGCCACGAGGTCTCCATGCAGTTAAGGTAGACTCAGGATATGTCCAGAAATTGCTCTGTAACTGCAAGTTATCAATTTGATTTGAATAAACCTGTTTGAGATTTTCAAGTAAGTTGAACCTTACATGACTGAGCAATCCAGTGTCGGAACGGTGGTTCTGTGTTGAGGAGAACAGCACTGAAATACGACAGTGAAGAACGAAAGTGTGGAGCCAATGAAGAGTGCAGCTCAGAGAAACTGAGAACTTCAGAGACCAGACATTTCACTGAGTCTCTGCTGTCCCCTGGTGGAAACTGCGTGAAGCTCATCACAAACATGTACACCAGAGATAGGACAAGTGCTGGCTGGGGTGTGGGACAGTGTGGAGGGGAGAGTTTGTGTCGAGAGGGGTGTCTGTGGGAGAGAGTGGGGTGGGTTAGGATGGGGATGTGAACATGGGAAGAGTTAGGGCTCACAGCGTGATTTAGACTGATTTAAATAAAACTTAAACAGCCCAGGTCCAAGCTGCCGAGGAAAAAAGTTGAAATAAAGTTCTGTTGCTAAATAAGGCTTTTCTGCAGTGAAGTCGATTGTGAAAGCTGGGAGGGGGCACAAAGCGGAAATTTACAACTTAACTTCCTGAAGCGAGCAAGATGCAGCCAGCTGTTACTCACAAACCTCTCTAACTTCTTCATTCTGCACAACCACGGGCTCCAAATGGGAAGCAGAAAGTCACAGTCTGACCCACATTGAACTGACTCAGTCTTACAGCTGACACCTGGCAGGCTGAGCTGGAGGGGTTCAGACCAATTTCCGCAGAAAGGAAGCGGGGCAAGTGACAGAGAACAACTCTCCTTGCAGCAGAATCAAAGCAGGTGTGAAACTCAGGTCTCCGTTCTTACACATCCATTAAAATTAACATCGTCTTTGAAACTGTGCCATTTAATGACTATTGCCTCTCCTCATTCTCTCCATCTATTATACCTTCCCACCAGCTTTCAGTGCATGGGCCACTCTTATCTGCTCTCCCACCGTTCCTATCTGTTCCTTATTTACAATGTACTCTGTAACAGTCCAGCCTCAGTATTTTTTGCAGGGTAAGGGTCACTCACTGGAAAGGTAAAGTCACTATAGCCCCAGAGGACCATGGGGCTGCTCTCTCTCGTTGTTCAGAGACAACTGGTGGTGGTTTAACCCGTGGGTCACCATGCCTCAGGTGAAGGGGGAGGTTCATAAGGGGAGCCCTTTAAGATAACCTCAGCCAATATAGGAATCAAACCCGTGATGTTGATGTCATTTCTGCATCACAGAACAGCTGTGTGCTCATGGTATGGGTTAGTGTTAGCTCAGTTGGCTGGAGAGCTAGTTAGCAATGCGGAGTGATGCCAGCAGCAAGACTTAACCATGCAGGTCCTATCTCCCCGGTCTTGACCCAAGCCTGAGGTCATAGAGTCATAGAGTCATAGGGCTGTACAGCATGGAAACAGATCCTTTGGTCCAACTTGTCCATGCTGACCAGATATCCTAAATTAATCTAGTCCCATTTACCAGCACATGGCCCATATCCCTCTAAGCCCTTCCTGTTCATATACCCATCCAGATGCCTCTTAAATATTGCAATTGTACCAGCCTCCACCACTTCCTCTGGCAGCTCATTCCATCGCCCTTTACATGAAAAAGTTGCCCCGTAGGTATCTTTTATATCTTTCCCCTCTCACCCTAAACCCATGCCCTCTAGTTCTGGACTCCCCACCCAGGGAAAAGACTTTGCCTATTTACCCTATCCATGCTCCTCATAATTTTATAAATCTCTACAAGGACACCTTTCAGCCTCCTTTGCTCCAGGCAAAACAGCCCTGGCCTATTCAGCCTCTCCCTATAGTTCAAACTCTCCAACCCTGACAACATCCTTGTACATCTCCCTGTATTGAATGCACCAATAGAGTTGAGGTGGAGATGGTCAACAGCGTTGAGTCCCTGGGAGTGGGAATGTCGATGTAATGGTCAGGAAAGTACAGCAATGCCTCTCTTTCCTCAGCCGGGTAAGAAATTCAGCATGTCCACAAGGAAGCTTCCCAATTTTAATAGATGCACCACAGAAAGCATCTATCTGAAAGCATCACGACATGGGTATAGCAACTGCTCTTCTTAAGATCATAAGAAACTATAGAGAGACATGAACACAGCCCAGTCCATCACTCAAACCTTGCCTTCCATCCTTTGACTCCATCTGTACTTCCCGCTGCCTCAGGAAGGCAACCAACACAATCAAAGACTGCTCCCACTCCGGTTACACTCACTTCCATTAGGCAGAAGATACAAAAGTTTGTGTAGATTTATGAACAGATTCAAGAACAGCTTCTTCCCCACTGTTATCAGACTTCAGAGCAGCCTTACAGTCTGGGATGACTATGGCGTCTTATTGTGGAGAAGCCAGTGCTGGACTAGGGTGGACAAAGTTAAAAATCACTCAACACCAGGCCGCAGTCCAACAGGTTTTACCTGGAAGCACCGCCTCCCTAGGACCACAAGACAGAATCTACTGGAAAAGATCACAGCGTCATGCAACTGAAACAATACACTGAACCTACAACCCATTCTAAAAGATGAAAGCCTTAACAACAATCTAGGTTTATTCAATATATCGTTTCAGTTGCATGACACCACGATCCCCTGTCACAAATTCTGTGTCCCATGGTCCCACTTCACAATCACCCAATGAAGGAGCCACATTCCAAAAGCTAGTACAAGTAGCCCCTGCTATTCGAAAGAAGAGCATTCCCAGAAAACCTTTCTTAGATCGGAAATGGCATAAAGCGAAGGTGCGTGATTGTGTGGTGACCTTCAGGTTAAACTCCCTGCCAGTCTTCCTTCTCTAATGAGTCAGTGGGACTATGCCAACTTTACTGTTAACAATCACTATCTATCCAGAGTTAGTGTTTATTCAGGATAAGATTTTCATGACAGTTCCAGACTGTATCTCATCCTCAAGATGCTGTTCAGTGCCTGTACATTACATTACATAATTTATGTTTATATCTGTACGGTCCCAAACAGCTTCACTACAGATTAACAGATTTGCCTGTGGATTCAATGTATCCCAGTGCACTCCCAATGTGGATTCCTGAATGTCTCTAAAATCAAAGTGGTTTAAGATGGTCACACTCAGGTATTACAAGAAATGGAGTTAAAGATCCACAGTTGATAAGAAATTTTACACTCGGGGTTATGATGTTTAATTTACTTGTCGGGTATGATATACACATCATCCTCTGGGTTAGCAACAGACCCTGTGTAATTACAATAAACAGGTTGCTCATTTAAATAAATATCACAGGCTGGGTCACTTTCCAGGTAATACGTGTCATCCAGACTCTTCAGATTCCTGGAAAGAAAGGAATATGCCATTAAAAACAGAACAGAAGCTTCTGATTTCACTCATCCCTCAAGGGGTTCTCCCCAGAAATCCATACCACCTGAAATGCCTTGGAAGAGATTCTGACACTAACTGCTCTCCCATAATGAGCAGCTCTGTCACCCTGGCTGGTTTGTGACTGGACTATTCTCCTGGTAGCTTTTTACACAACCATACCTGCTTCGGCCTTACTCTCCCTGGGAGATGCTTAAAAACAATTCAACTTCATGGCATTGAAAATGTTCATCAACTCAGCCTCTGAAACTGAACCCAGAGCTGAAGGGTCAGGAAATCAGCTTACTCCATTACTGCCAAAGTTTTTTTTCCTTATTTGTTCATGGGATGTGGGCATCGCTGGCTAGGCAGCATTTCTTGCCCATCCCTATTGGGATCTGGAAGCCCAGGTCCTCAGCTCCACCCTGTGCAATCACACATTCCTCTAATCACCCTGGGGGCTGTGCTTGGACATCATGGTGCTATCAGTGTGGTGAGTTGGAGATTCTGCAGATTGCCAGTGACAGCTTCATCACACCCACAATTTTGAACTTTTCCAACCCAGGCAGCTGACAGAATAGTTAGAGGAGTGCCTTTGCGTAGGTTTCCTCCCACAGTCCAAAGATGTGCAAATTAGGTAAACTGGCCATGCTAAATTTCCCATAGTGTTCAGGATGTGTAGGTAGGTGCAGTAGTCAGGAGAAATGTAGAGTAATAGGGTAGGGGAATGGGTCTGGTTGGGTTGCATTTTGGAGGGTCAGTCTGGACTGTTGGGCCAAATGGCCTGTTTCCACATTGTAGGGATTCTGTGATTCTTTGTCCTTTCCTCTGACTATTGTGGTCAGTGGTATTGACTAAAACAGACATTCTCTAATTGGACCTGTTAGCAACTCAAACCGAGTTACAGGACCTGGATATGTAACTCAGGTTGGCTTTTGAGGGGAATGAGGAAGTGCTCTCTCTCCTAAACCCCAGTTTCTGGTCTGTGAATGTACTGATCAATTGGTTGGGCAAAGTCTTGTTTAGCTGTTAGCATCTCACCTGTCATCTGCCTCCTTTCTCAATATACCTGCCATACCCCACACCAATGGCGCAATGGCCAAAATGCCAATGGGGTCAAGATGCTGGGGCTGAGTCCTGCCCAGCAAGAGCTGCTGGCCAATCAGAGACTGGAAGCTCTTCCATGTAAGTGTTGCTGAGGAGGATGGGGCACTGCCGGTCGTCCCAAGCTCAGAGAGGATCCAACCCAGAGAAATGCAATGCTTGGGCAAACAGGTACAGGGAGAGGAGACAAAGGGGTTGAAAGCCAGGGCAGTGGGTGGCTCCCAGCGCCCTTCAATCTGTCACTCACTGAGCCCCCCTACCAACCCACAAGCTATCTGCAACCTTAGCTGTCGTGCAAGTTGGGTTGATGTGATTGGGTTAATCCCATTGGTGGTAGCATGAGGTCCTTATGTGGTCATTAATTGGTCACTTCAGGACCTCAATTGGTGGCAGCATGGGCAGGTCAACTATGGGCTATGTGCTGGAGATGGGATGGTAGCAGAGTTCAAGTCTGGTGTCATCCTGTCTCCTACTTCACCACCAGAGAGACAAAAGATTCTGCCCACAATTTCTGGTGTGTTCATAGATGTACACACTCAAAGCTGCTACTGTCAGATTATGTTTGCATTGTCACAATCACTGTGTGTTTATTTACAACATTCCAGTTCCAATATTTCAACTATAATGAGGCTGTTTCTTTCACAGAGATGTACAAACTTGTAGTCACTCGTGTGTTGATGCATTGACACGGTTACTTGTTCACAGTTTCACTCCACTTTACCTGTCACATCTTCCCCAAGCGCTATCAGATTCCCCCATCACCATGTTCTCGTAATCCTTGTGAGCCACCTGTTGCTGCCTGATCCCGCGGGAACCTTCCGGCTTCTCTGTTGCTGCAGCTGGATCTTTCCAGTTTGTTGTGCTAACGTATCTTTGTTGACCATGATCCGAGGAAGAGACGGAATGGCGTTTGTTTGGGGAGTGGGCATTGCTCCTCTTGCGTTTGGAGAAATATTTGCTTAGGGCAAAAACCGCAATTCCAACGCTGAGGAACGTGAGTAATGGAATAAGAACATAGAAGGGAATGCGATTTATCCTGTCACACTCAGCGCTGTAAAAACTGCTCACGTTGAATGTACTGAAATTGTTTGCTCCATTGCAATTCAGATTCTCGAGGAAACTCTGTGTACAGTTCTCTGCTTTATTACAATTCTCTGTCAAATCTTTCAAAACAGCGCAAGAACACTGAAAGATAACTCGGACTTCCTGAATGATGCTGAGAGGAATGGATTTTAGAGGGTTCCCATTTACATTCAATACTTTTAAGTTTTCAAAGTTTAGAAGGAGATTTTTTGGAAGCTGTTGGAATTCGTTATTCATGAAATTTAGTTCGGTCAGCTCGGAATTGCGAGAAATGTTAATAATGCGGGACATTCGGCAGCTTTCCAGTGAGAGCTTTCTCACACCTTTGATTTTTAACTTGTTCCAATCCAGGCAACTGAGGGAACAGTTAGGAGCAGTAGCTTTGTTCCCTTCTCTGACTATTGGTGTCTCTGTACAATGTGAACCCATTGTCCACTGGACGTGAAGCAAACTGAGAACCACTGTCAATATCTTCATCCTGTGCGAATGAATGAAATGCTTTCAGTTATAAACTTCAATTCTGCATCAACTATTTCCCCATCTCATCCCCCTCTATAATCAAGAGGATCTATTTTAATACTCTGCAGTTTATCAAATAATCGCATGACGTAGGGATATGACAATAACACTCCAACATCACACAAAACTCTTATGTTCCACCTTCAGGCGGTGGCCTGTGCTGCACCTCAGTGAAGGGGACTACAACACTGTGCATTTGTGTATCACCAAACTAAAAAGGGGGCAGAGTCTCAATTCAACATTCCATCTGAAAGTTGGCACCTTTGACAGTGCAGCACTCCATCCTGGACAAACAAGAGCTCAAAATAAGACCAGGAGTCAACCATACAGCATATCAAGCCCTCTCAACATTGTCATGGCTGATCTTCTAGTCCTATTTTCCTGCCATCTCTCTATATCCTCAATTCTCTGAGAAATCTGCAGATTCCGCCATGAAATAGAGTCAGCAATGGAAATTCCACAACCCCTGGGGGCAGAGAATTCCAAAGATATGCAATCTTAAATAATCAAGGCCCCAGAACAAGAAAACAATCTTTCAGTGTCAACCCTGACAAGCCCCTTCATTCTCTTGTATGACTTTTAAAACAAGTTAGACTTTGTTTTGTTGCCCAAATACTTAACCTGTTCACATTACACCACAGCCTGTGTGCACCCATTTCTATTTTGAATTTAGCATTATTAACACATTTGCACAGATTACTCTCTAACTCTTCCTCAAACTTATTAATACAGATTGCAAACAGCAAGACCCAGCTCTAAGTATTCATCCTCTGAAAGTGCGGCACTCCCTCAGCACTGACCCTCCGACAGTGCGGAACTCCCTCAGCATTGACCCTTCGACAGTGCGGCGCTCCCTCAGCACTGACTCTCCAACAGTGCGGCGCTCCCTCAGCACCAAACCTCTGACTGTGCGGCGCTCCCTCAGCACTGACCCTACGACCCTACAACAGTGCGGCACTGTCCTCTGACAATGCATCACTCCCTCAGCAAAGACTCTCTGACAGTGCAACACTCCCTCAGCACTGACCCTCTGACAGTGCAGCGTTCCCTGCAACAATGCCACACTCCCTCAGCACTGACCCTCCAACAGTGTAGCACTCTCTAAGCACTGAACCTACGATCCTACAACAGTGCGGCACTGTCCTCTGACAGTGCAGCACTATCCTCTGACAATGCAACACTCCTTCAGCAAAGACCCTCTGACAGTGTGACACTCCCTTGGTGCTGACCCTCCAACACTGCAACATTCCCTCAGTACTGACCTTCTGACAATATGGTATTCCCTCTACTGACCCTCTGACGGTGTAGCTCTCCCTCAGCATTGACCTCCCAACAGTGCAACGTTCCCTTAGTACTGACCCTCCGGCAGTGCAGCAGTTCCTCAGCACAGACCCTCGGCAGTGCAGCACACTGTCAGCACTGACCCTTGGACAGTGTGGCACTCTCTAAGCACTGACCCTATGACCCTACAACAATGCAGCACTATCTCTGACAATTCATCACACCTTCAACAAAGACCCTCCAAAAGTGTGACACTCACTTGGCACCGATTCTCTGACAGTGCAGCATTCCTTTGGCACTGACCCTCTAACAGTGCTGCACTCCCTGAGTACTGATCCTCCGACAGTGCAGTGTTCCCTCAGTACTGACCCTCCGACAGTATAGCTCTCCCTCAGCATTGACGTCCCGACAGTGCGGCATTCCCTTAGTCCTGACACTCTGTTAGTACAGCACTCCCTTCTGACAATATAGCTCTCCCTCAGCACTAACCCTCCAACTGTGTAGCTCTCCCACAGCACTGACCCTCCAACAGTGTGGTGCTCCCTCAGTACTGACTCTCTGACAGTGCAGCTCTCTCTGAGCACTGACCGTCCAATAGTGCAGCTCTCCCTCAACATTGAGCCTTCGATAGTGCAGCATTCCCTCAGCACTGAGCCTTTGACAGTGCGGCACTCCCTCAGCACTGACCCTCCAATAGTGTGACCCTCCCTCCGCACTGACTCTCCAACAGTGGGGTGTTCTCTCAGCACTGACCGTCTGATGGTGTGGCACTCCCTCAGCACTGTCAAGGGGAGTGTCAACCTGTAACATTTGCTCTTTAACGTGATCTTCAGTCTGAAAAACTTGAGAGCTCCCAACTAAGTTCTGGCTTGAGAATGAAACAAACAGGATTTCATGACAATCTAACAGCGTTTTGGTCACCTGTTATATTCACAGAGATACACTGGGAAGCAAGCTCTGCCAAGGGTTGCGATTAGTTCTGTTGCTCTCAGTGAACTGCTCTCAGAGAGTGGGAAAGACACAGAGATAAAGAAAGGAATGCAGGTGTAGGCTGCATTTTCTTGAACATAGTAGCAGGATTTGCCATTCAAACCTGTGCTTGCACCCCATATTTAATAAGATCATTGCTGATCTCATTGTGGTATCATCTCAACTTTCCTGTCTGCACCTCATGATCCTATTCTATCCAAAATATAACGAACAGAGCCTGAATAAAATTAAAGACCTAACCTCCCCTGCTTTCTGGGGATGACAATTCCACATCTCTGTCTTCAAAGGGAAACCTATAATTCTGAAACAATACTATCTGGTTTTAGTCTTTGCAGAACAGTGAACATCATCCAGGTATCCAGTCTATCCACTCCATCAAGAACTTCAATGATCTAATAAGTTCCCTTTTCATTCTTACAGACTCCAATGGATACAATCTTAACCTGCTCAACCATAAGAAAAGCCCTACATCCCAGGTTTGAGCTGAGTGAACTTTTTCTGAACTGCTTCTGCAATAAGTATACCACTTTTCAAATAAGGATTTCAAAATTGTACACAATAACCAGGTGTGAAGGGAAATTGACAAATATGTAAATGCTGAAACAATTGCAGCAAAGAGTTAGTGGACTGCCTATGAATGAGACAGACTATTGAATCTTTTCCTTACCTTGTCAGAGATTATCTCATCTAAATGTCTGGGCTCTTCGTCAAAGAACTGAGCTGAGTTTTTGAACAAACTCAATTTTGTTGATGGAAAGAGGAAACTGGCTGAAGGGAATATACACAGGAAGCTGTGGCTGATTTTGCAAATTCTAGATCCTCCTGTCATCAATTTTAAGAACTGGAATTATTTTTAAAAATTTAGCCTCTAATGTTTCTGGGTAAGGAACTGAAACTGTTACGAAAATACCAGTTCCCCACTAACACGATAGAATCAGGAAAGAGGGGAAGAGGATTAAAGATTGTAGATTCCTCAGATAGCAGTTCCATTCCCTCGTTTAACAAATAGTTCAACATGAATGTTAAAGGGTAAAGTTACCATTGTCCCAAAGGACCACAGGGCTGCTCGCTCATCAGACAGCGAAAGGGACACTGAGAGAGAGGGGCACAGAGAGAGAGCACTAGTGGTATTTTAACCTGAGGTCCATTTAAAAGTTAAATGCTGAAACTAACATAAACATTTCCCACCAACAACTATTTCACGCTAAGCAGACTGTAAAGTTCTGGAGGAGGGTTATCAGACTTGAAATGTTAACTCTGTTTCTTTCCATAGATGCTGACCTGCTGAATTTCTCCAACAAGTTCTGTTTTTGTTTCAGGTTTCTAGCATCCACAGTTCTTCATTTTATATTATCCCACAGTTTACTTGTCTGCTGTTCATAGATTCAGTTCTTCTCTGTAAAATACTCATTGGACAGCTTTCTGTAAACTGCAAATTTTAGTTGTCACTGGGAAAAAAAATTAGTCCTGGAGTAAAAGTGTATACTACACATCTTTGCATAATGTACATATACAGACTGCCTTGTTTACTATTGAGAAAATTGCTGAATGCACTGTTCTCTGAGAACATATCCCCCAAAATGGGAGATTATAATCCATGAAGGACAGGCTTTAATCATAAGGAGGAACAAAGTCTGGTGACAAAGTCTGACTTGAATATCAGCTGTAGGAAAGCAGGGACAGAGAAACAATATCCTGCCAGGTTAGTGAGGTGGTTAAAGCAATCTGGGAGTCATTTCCAAGTGAACAGAATTGAAGAGCAGGGAAGTGTTAATCTAGTATTGAACCTTAGTCAGACAATACTAGCAATACAGCAAAAGCCTCCAGTCTCCACATTATGGAAAGGACATAGAGGCACTGGAGAGATGCAAAAGCATTCATTTGAATGGTACCAGAACCATAGGCTTTAAGTCCCTAAAAGTTTGAACTGATCAATTTGCAGAAAGGGATGTTGAAGGATGCCCTAATGGATGTCTTCCAAAAGATATGAACAGTTTTATCATCCAGACACAGAACAATGATAAACAGTTGTCAACCTGAAATCTCTTTCCTTCTCCACTAATGAAGCCAAAGCTGCTGAGTATTGCCAGCATTTTCCATTTAGAGTTCTCTGGATTTTTCTTCTTGTGGTAGAGGCAGTATTTTGTTCTGAATATCAATAAAGGTGAGGGCTCCTCACAGGAGTGCACTAGGTGTGGCTCAGCTAAGGATGGGTTCCTCATATCACTGACAATAGATAGAAGGAGGGATAAGGTCCCTCAGGTAGAGTTTAGGGACTTAGGAATTCAGAGTTTGATAAAGAGGATCTCAAAAGTAGGAATCAATTATTATAGCCAGTTCAACACAGCAGCAATTGGAGAGTTGAAGGACAGCAGGACAAGAGAGACGGTGCAGGAAGGATAATATGAGCCTGGGACACTGGGACCAGTTATAAGGCAATTTCAACCTGTTCAGGCTCCATCGTTCGCACAAATCAGGACACAGCGGGGAGGGGGAGGGAGTTGCCGAGGCTGGTGATTTTAAACAAATTTGCCACATGGTTGAGAACTAGGATATTGAATTAGAAAGTGACAGAGAGAGCACTAAAATAAGAAACAAAGGGCTGAATCCTACTGTGATTGTTTGAGTGTCAATTTTGTCAAGTTTCTGTCCATGAAACATAGGGAATGTTTCACAGCACCTTACCAAACCAGCCTTGTGAATAACCTACCCTGACCCTATGGCACTCTCTCACCTGATTGTAGCCCACCCTACTGTAGTGATTGGAATGAGGTCAGCCAGGTGGACCTCACAGAATATAAGTTCCCTGATTATACCAGATTAACAGCCCCAATCAGGGAGCCCTGGCTGATGGCTTTAAACAGAAGTGTCAGGGATTCTATTTACTGAGAGCTGACACTATGGAAACTGGACCAGTATAAAGGACTATGCACACGTAAATGAAGGGAGACTTGGTGGTGGAATACCAGGCTCTGTGGGTTATTTCAGTGGCAACAAGACAAAAGCACGTTCCTAAACAAATTTGCTTGCAACAATGATCTTGAATTGTGGTAAGTATTCCCAAAATCATGCCATTATTTGAGAAGCTTGACTTGCTGTCAAAGACTGGGCCCAGTATTTGGAAAGAATGAATTAGCTTTTTCTGGGCAAATGTCATTAGGAAATGAAAACCAATAAATAATTCACAAGCGACAGCTTGTGAATGTTGGGTTTGCACAAGAATTCAGCCAGGCTTAGGAACCTGGTGGGGCAGGGGGAGGGGGGGGGGGGGGGGGGGGGGGGGGGGGGGGGGGGGGGGGGGGGGGGGGGGGGGAATCTTTACAGATTAAGGGCACAACTTCAGTTCTGGTCTCTTTTGAGAAGCAGCTGATTCAGTTACCACTGATTGGAGTCAAAGGCTCAGCCGAAGCTAAATTGTTTGAGAAGATTCACCTAGATTGACTCTACATTTTCCAGTTAGAAAAAGGCTCCCTGACTTAAATTCTAATAAAACAACCAGAGGTTTTTCAGTAAGATCAAGGGACTATTGAAGGAGCCAAGGCCATCTTGCATGTTGACCAGGAAGCAAATCCATGATTCTGGAAGGCCCACTCAGTACCATTTGCCTTACACGCAAAAATAGAGGCAGGCAGAAATCAGGAGGCTGGCAAGCAAAGGAATCATCAAACCAGTCCAGTTTGTGAAATGGGCAGCAAGGTCATACCCTTTGTGAAGCCGAACGGGTCAGTTCATCCACTGTGGGGATTTAAAACAAATGGCAAACTGCTTTCCATAGCTGAATAAATACCCACTCTCTTGCATAGAGGATTTATATGCAATTTGGAAGGGAAGTACTGTCCTTCGCAAAGCTGGATATGAGCCATGAGTACTCGCAATTCTGGTTAGATGAGGATTCCCATAAGTATTCTACAATTAAAACCCATAATGGCTTGTACCAATATACAAGACTGCCATTTGGGGTACCCTTTGACAATCCTTGGTTTGCACCTCTCTCCCCACCAACCCCCAAACCCCCAGGTACCTTCCCCTGTAACCTGCAAGATGCAAAACCTGCAGAACCACCACCCCTCTCACCTCTGTCCAGGGCCCCAAACAGTCCTTCCAAGTGAGACACCTGCCTCTCTTCCAACCCAGTTTACTGCATCAGGTGCTCCTGATGTGGTCTTCTTTACATCAGGAAGACCAAACATAAACTTAGGGAACAATTCACTGAGCATCGTAGCCAGACCCACAAGGGCCAACCGGACATCCCAGTCACTGCCCATTTCAGTTACCCTAAACACTCCCTTTTGACATGTCCATCCTTGCCATAGTGAACCACACCGCAAATTTCATCTTTCGCCTGGGCAGGCTACAGCCGAGAAGACTCAAATTTGAGATCTCCTATTACAAATAATCTTCCTTCCCTTCCCCCCGACTCCCTTCCCAGCCCCTCCCCTGCCCTTCCAATCCTCCCAGCCACCAACTGGATTTATTCCTCCCATTGAACAACAAAGTCGTACCCTCTACCTGTCTTCACCTATCCCCACTACACCACCTTGCCCCCACTACCCCTTTTATCTGCAGACCCGCACACTCACCTCCAGGCCTGAAGAAGGGTTACACCCGAAACATTGACTTCTCCACCTCCTGATGCTGCCTGTCTTGCTGTGTTCCCCCAGCCTCCTGCCTGTCCCTCCTGATGCTGCCTGCCTTGCTGTGTTCTCACAGCCTCCTGACTGTCCCTCCTGATGCTGCCTGCCTTGCTGTGTTCCCCCAGCCTCCTGCCTGTCCCTCCTGATGCTGCCTGCCTTGCTGTGTCCCCCCAGCCTCCTGCCTGTCAGTCCTGATGCTGCCTGCCTTGCTGTGTTCTCTCAACCACCTGCCTGTCCCTCCTGATGCAGCCTGCCTTGCTGTGTTCAATAGCCTCCTGCCTGTCCCTCCTGATGCTGCCTGGCTTGCTGTGTTCTCTCAACCACCTGTCTGTCCCTCCTGATGCTGCCTGCCTTGCTGTGTTCTCTCAGCCTCCTGCCTGTCCCTCCTGATGCTGCCTGGCTTGCTGTGTTCCCCCAGCCTCCTGTCTGTCCCTCCTGATGCTGCCTGCCTTGCTGTGTTCCCCCAGCCTCCTGCCTGTCCCTCCTGATGCTGCCTGCCTTGCTGTGTTCTCTCAGCCTCCTGCCTGTCCCACGTGATGCTGCCTGGCTTGCTGTGTTCCATAGCCTCCTGCCTGTCCCTCCTGATGCTGCCTGGCTTGCTGTGTTCCCCCAGCCTCCTGTCTGTCCCTCCTGATGCTGCCTGCCTTGCTGTGTTCTCTCAGCCTCCTGCCTGTCCCTCCTGATGCTGCCTGGCTTGCTGTGTTCTCTCAGCCTCCTGCCTGTCCCTCCTGATGCTGCCTGGCTTGCTGTGTTCCCCCAGCCTCCTGCCTGTCTACTTTGGATTGCAGGATCTGCAGTTTTTGTGTCTCTAATGAAGGATGCTATCAAGCTAGAGAGGGTTCAGAAGAGATTTACCAGGATGTTGCTAGTAATGGATAGTTTAAGTTATAAGGACAGACTGGATAGTCTGGGAACGTTTTCACTGAAATGTAGGAGGTGTGAGGAGTGACCTTATACAGGTTTATACAATCATGAAAGCATAGATAAGGTGAGTAGCAAAGGTGTTTTCCTTAAGCTGGGTGAGTTCAAAATTGGGGGACATATTTTTAAGATGAGAGAGAAAGATTTAAAATGGACCCCAGGGGCAATGTTTTCACACACAGAGTGGTTCTTATGTGACATGAACTGTCAGAGGAAGTAGTGGATGCAGGTACAGTTTGGACGTTTAAAAGACTAGGAGAAAGTGAGGGCTGCAAATGCTGGACATCAAAGTCGAAGGGTGTGGTGCTGGAAAAGCACAGCTGGTCAGGCAACTTCCATGGAGTAGGAGAATGGACATTTTGAGCATAAGCCCTTCATCAGGCGTGAGGCTTGTGGCCCAAGGGGGCTGAGATGCTGTCTGACCAGCTGTGCTTTTCCAGCACCACACTCTTCGACATTTAAAAGACGTTTGGATAAGTACATGAACAGGAAAGGTTCAGAGAGATGTGAGCCAAATGAAGGCAAGTGACACAAGTTTAGTTTGGGAAACGTGGTTGATATGGATGAGTTGGACCGAAGATTCTTCATGAGTACTGCCTGACTCTATGAAACCACACTGTCTTTGGGCCTGCCCTGTCAGTGGCACCTCCCTCTCTCTGAAAAGGAGCAGAGTATGAGATTTGTTTTATTCACTTACAGGATAAGGGTGTTACTGGTTACGCCAATATTCTTTTTATTACCCATTGCAGGCCAAACCAGGCCAATCATTGATCAAAGGACATGAGGGAACCAGATGGAATTTTCTAACAATTGACAATGATTTCATGCTACCATTAGACTTCTAATTCCACAATCTGCCATGGAAGAATTCAACCTCAGAACATTACCTGACTCTCTGGATTAACGGCCAGCAGCACAACCAGTTTACCATCACCTCACCAATGTATACTGGTAGGAAAAGATATTTCTAAATGGGAAAGGCTTCAGAAATATGAAGGTGACCTGATTCAGGATTCTCTTCAGGTAACATAAGGCTTCAGTTTGAAATTAGCAAGGAAAAACAGAAATTGTTAGAAAAGTTCAAGTCTGGCAGTACCTGTGGTGAGAAAGCAGAGTTAATGTTTTGGGTTCAATGACCCTTGATCAGAAATGCATTAATTTCAAGAGGACTAGAATGTAAGACCCCTGATTTACCACTCTATAAGGCTCTGATTATACTGCGTTTGGAATATTGTAAGCAGGGTCCTGTATCTAAGATGCACTTGTGCTGGAAGGGATCCATAAGGGCAAGAATTACAAGAATGATCCTGGGCATGTAGGGCTTGTCATGCAATGGATGGTTGAGGATTCTGGTTCTGCACTCAATACTTTTGAAGATGGAGGGGGCAATCTCATTGAAACTTAAAACTGAGAGGCCTGGATAGAATGGACATGGAAAAGACTTTTCCATTCGTTGGAGAATAGGACGCCAAGGCACAGCCTCAGAGTGAAGGGGAACCCTTTTTGAGTGAGATGAAGAGGATGTTCTTCAGTCAGATGTTGCTTCATCTGCAGAACTCCTTGTCGGAGAGGGCTGTGGAGGCTAAGGCATTGCGTGTCATTACGACAGAGAGAGATACGTTTTTGATTAATAAGTGGATCCGGATTACGGGAGAAGGTAGTAAAAACATAAACCAAACATGATCAGATGATGGAATGGGCCCGATGGGTCGAATGGCCTAAATGTGTTCCCAGAAAACATTATCTGCGGCCATACCCCATTGGTGGTACCTAACAGGCTCTTGGACCCGCCCCTACATCTGACCCC
>NC_057740.1:44188442-44190591 GCF_004010195.1 Chiloscyllium plagiosum
ACTGTCCATCTTGGGGAAAAAGCCTCATACTTTCCACCTATCTACGCCATTCACAACCTTATAAACTTCTATCAGGTCACCCGTCAACCTCCTGCGTTCCAGTGAAAACAAATCCAGTCAATATAGCTTTTCTTCATAGATAAATTCCCCCAAACCAGGCAACATCCTGGTAAACCTTTTCTATACCCTCTCAAAGATTCCATATCCTTTTGGTAGTGTGGTGACCAGAACTGTACACAACATTCCAAGTGTGGGCTAACTAAAGTTCTATAAATCTGCAGTGTAACTTGTCTATCTTTATACTCAATATCCCTTCCAATGAAAGCAAGCATGCCACAGGTCTTTTTAACTACCTTATTTCCTAGCGCTGCCACATTCAATCATTTCTGGGCCTGCACACCCAGATCCCTCTGCATATCAACACTCCTAAGGGTTCTGCCGTTAACTGTAATAATTTCCACCTGTACTTGACCTTCCAAAATGCATCACCTGACATTTGTCTGGATTAAATTCCATATGCCTTTTTCTGCCCATGCCTCCAAATGATCCATATCCTGCTGTATCCTCTAACAATCCTCCTCACTATCTGTAACTCCACCAATCTTTGTATCAAGGTTGAAAATCACATAACCCAGGTTATAGTCCAACAGGTTTATTTGGAGGCTCTAGCTTTCAAAGTGCTGCTTCTTCATGAGCAGCGCTTTGAAAGCTACTGCCTCCAAGTAAACTTGTGGAACTATAACCTGGTGTTGTGTGATTTTCAATTTTGTTCACCCCAGTCCAACGCTGGCTCTTCCAAATCAATCTTTGTATCATCCTCAAACTTACTAATTAGACCAGTTACATGTTCCTCCAAATCATTTATGTTGACCACAAACAGCAGAGGTCCAGCACCGATTGCTGTACAACACCACTAGTCACAGCCTTCCATTCTGAAAGACATCCACTGCTACCCTTTGTGTCCTATGACTGAGCCAATTCTTTCACCCCGACATCATTTGACTTCACCTTTTGTACCAGATTCTTGATTAGAGTGGTGCTGGAAAAGCACAGTTCAGGCAGCATCCGAGGAGCAAGAAAATCGACGTTTCTGGCAAAAACCCTTCATGAGGAATAGATCTCTATTCCTCATGAAGGGCTTTTGCCCGAAACGTCAATTTTCCTGCTCCTTGGATGCTGCCTGAACTGTACTTTTCCAGCACCACTCTAATCAAGAATCTAGTTTCCAGCATCTGCAGTCATTGTTTTCACCTTTTGTACCAGTCTGCCATGATGGACCTTGTAGAACATACAACATTACAGAGCAGTACAGGTCCTTCAGACTTGATGTTGCACTGACCAGTGGAACCAATCTGAAGCCGATCTAACCTACACTATTCCATTATTATCCATATGTTTATCCAGTGACCAAAGGCTTTACTGAAGTCTATGTAGACAACATGACTGCTTCTCCCTCATCAATCATCTTTGTCACCTCCTCAAAAAACTCCATCAAGATATCACTGATGTTTGACTCACAGGCCTGTGATTTGCAGGATTATCCCTGCTACCCTTTTAAGCAATGGGACAACATTAGCCATTCTCCAGTCCTCTGGGACCTTCGTTTCTCACTCTCGCACTCATTTTCTTCCCACCTTCTTGCACATTAGCACGTGTGAGAATCATTCTCTCACAGGGAGAAAGTGGTGACTGCAGATGCTGGAGATCAGAGCTGAAAAATGTGTTGCTGGAAAAGCGCAGCAGGTCAGGCAGCATCAAAGGAGCAGGAGAATCGACGTTTCGGGCATAAGCCCTTCTTCAGGAATTCCTGAAAAATTCCCACCAGTCTCCTTCCTAATTCAGGAATTCCTGAAGAAGGGCTTATGCCCGAAACGTCAATTCTCCTGCTCCCTGGATGCTGCCTGACCTGCTGCGCTTTTCCAGCAACACATTTTTCAGCTCAGTCTCTCACACACTGCCTCTGACACACACACATTCGGACATGCTCACACTTTCTCTCACGCTCTCTCATACAGCATTGGTCATGCTCTCACACTTACATCCACACTCTCACACCCACTCTTTCACTACTCATAGTCTCGCAGTCACAGTGCCTCCCCCTCCCCCCCAGGTTGGGGTAAGTGTCAGCCCCCCCCCCCCCCCAGGTTGG
>NC_057740.1:44190631-44222208 GCF_004010195.1 Chiloscyllium plagiosum
CCCCGGCTCTGGGGGTTACTCACCCCTGACGGGTAGTCTCCGCTGTTGGATGGTGTTGCTGGTGCGGGCGGACAGGTTGCTGTCCCTGTGCTGGCGAAGGAAGAGCTGCAGCATGTTCTGTTCCTCCTCTTTGCTCGCTCGGTGGTGGATGAGCGGCGGCTGCGCCAGTCCCAGGGAATCCAGAATGCCCCTTTTCACAGCTTCCAGCTGCTCCCATTTACCGAGCTTTCCCCGGGCTCCGGGAGCCAGCCCCGAGCCAACCACAACCAGCAGCAGCAGCCAGACCCGGCTCATCGCTGCTGGGCTAGGCGGCAGCCTGTGGCTGGAATGGCCTCGGCACTTGCATGGGGATGAGATACAGAGTGCGCTCTCCCCCCCCCCGGAGCCCAGCACCGGGACCCACTCCGGGCAGGAGCTGGATCAGGATCAGGATCAGGATCAGGAAGTTTCCTGCCGCCAGGATGCTGTAGGCTGCACTGGGTTTGCTCAGTGTTTCCTCTTCCTTCCGTTTGTTTTGTTGCTCCATATTCCTGCTGTTATTGGCTAGGAATCTCCCGGCTCCTTAACTCACTCTCAGATACCAGAATGGGCGAGTTCCCTCTAATCGGAACTCCAATCCAAATGATTTCATCCAAATAATTTCTTCAGAAGGAAAAATGTGTGAGTTCAACTCTGTGTCTCTCCATGTATGTCTGTGTGCCTGACTCTGTGTTTTCATGTGTCAGAGTGATTGTGTGTCTTTATGTGCGAGAGTGACTGTGTGTGTGTCTCACTGTGTGAGAAAGTCTCTGTGTGTCTGTGTATGAATGTGAGAATGTGTCTGTATCTGAGAGTGTGTATTTGAATGTGAGAGTGTCTGTTTGTGAGTCAGTGAGAACGTGTGTCTGGATGTGTGTGTGAGATAAAATGAGTCTGTGAATGAGTGTGTGTGTGTCTGAGTGTGAGAGCATGTGTCTGAGTGTGAGAGTATGTATAAAAGATATTTGGACAGGTACATGAATAGGAAAGGTTGAGGGATATGGCCCAAATGCAGGCAAATGGGATTAGTTTAGTTTGGGAACATGGTCGGTGTGGACACAAAAGGGTCTGTTTCTATGCTATATGACCCTATGCTGTATGTGTGTATGAGAGAGAGAAAGGCTGATAATTAGTATTGACGGGGTGCAAATGAGTCAAGATTAGAGTGGTGCTGGAAAAGCACAGCAGGTCAGGCAGCATCCGAAGAGCAGAAAAATCAACGTTTATGGCAAAAGCCCTTCATCAGGAAGGCGTTTGCCCAAAACATCAATTTTCCTGCTCCTCAGATGCTGCCTGACCTGCTGTGCTTTTCCAGCCACTCTAATCTTGACCCTAATCTCCAGCATCTGCAATACCCATCTCCACTTAGGTGCAAATGAGATTTAGCAGCATGTTGTCTGGCCTGGATATTTAGTTATGAAGAGAGATTGGACAGACTGTTTTCCTTGGAGCAGAGGAGATCAAGAGGAGACATAGTTAAAAGTCACAGAACACCAGGTTATAGTCCGACAGGTTTAATTGGAAGCAGACTAACCTCCGAAAGCTCATGTGCTTCCAATTAAACCTGTTGGACTATAACCTGGTGTTGTGTGATTTTTAACTTTGTACACCCCAGACCAACACCGGCATCTCCGAATCAAGAGGAGATATGACTGAGATATATAAAATAATGAGAGGCATGTATAGGATAGACAAGAAGGAGCTTTTCCTCTTGGTGGAGGGATGAAAGTCTGGGGGTATAGAGTTACAGTAAGGGACAGAAGGTTTAAAGGAGATATGAGGAAACCTTTTTCTCACCCAGAGGGCGATGGGAATGTGGAACTCATTGCTTGTAAGAGTGAGAGAAATGGAAACCCTCATCACATTGCAGTTGTATATCTAAATCCTTCCTCAATGTCCAGGCAGATGAGACCAAGTGCTGGAAAATGGGATTAGAATAATTTTGTGGTTGTTTTTGACTGGTACAGAATCGATGGGTTGAAGGGCCTCTTTCTGTGCTCTAGAACTTTTATGAGTCTATGAGTGTGTCTGAGTGTGTGTCTGTGAACATAGTTTAACAGCTATAATTTTTTCTTTTCTCACTGTTATTCCTTTGATCATCCCATGTCTCATTCCTCTCCTATTCTGTAGCTCTCTTGTATTTATTTAGCTTTCTTGCTGAGAGAATGAGGATCAGTCTGTTTCCCTTTAAGTCAATGACAACAATAAAATATGCTTTCCTGAGAAGAACATTCTTTCGTGACAATAAGCTGGAGGTGGGAACCCCTGGAGCTGCAGATCCACCCAGTACCAGATAATCTCCACAAACAAAACACTGAATAACAGCAGCAGTACAGCATGTCAAAGAAGGAATCCAGCTTGCAGCAGTTCAGTGTTACTCAATCATCTGTAGCAAGAGTATCGGAGGGGCACATGTTGAAGCAAGATAACAAGAAAGAATTTGCAAGGATAACATTGAAATGCCATGTGAAGTTATGCACTATAAATATTAATAAACCTATCTTTTGGAGCCTAGCCTAAGCTGTGTAGTCATCATCACTTAAGGGTAGCCTTGTCAGAAGTTTATTTATGATTAGTAAATTGTAAAACAACTCCAGACACTTCAACCCAGGAGCTGAGCATTACAGAAGGTAAATGTTCATGAAAATTTTCTTTTTATTTCAGGTGATGTGGGTGTGTCGCTGGAAAAAGTATGGGTCCCAGCTGTGCCTGCTTCTTCCACAGATACACTGGCACCATCCCCCATCTTCTCCTCCACTACTCCGATGACTTTATTGGTGCTGTCTTGTGCTCCCACGAGGAGCTCGAACAGTTCACCCACTACATCAACACCCTCCACCCTGACCTCAAATTCACCTGGACCATCTCCGATACCAGTTCAAAATACGCACAACACAGACGGCCTCCTTCTTCAAGGACCGCAATTTCCCCCCTGACGTGATCGACGATGCCCTCCACCGCATCTCCTCCACTTCCCGCTCCTCCGCCCTTGAGCCCCGCCCCTCCAACCGCCACCAGGACAGAACCCCACTGGCCCCCACCTACCACCCCACCAATCTCCATGTACAGCGCATCATCCGCCGTCACTTCCGCCACCTCCAAACAGACCCCAGCACCAAGGATATATTTCCCTCCCCTCCCCTATCAGCTTTCCGTAGAGACCACTCCCTCCGCGACTCCCTTGTCAGATCCACACCCCCCACCGACCCAACCTCCACTCCCGGCACCTTCCCTTGCAACCGCAGGAGGTGCAACACTTGCGCCCACACCTCCCCCCTCACTCCTCTCCAAGGCCCAAAAGGAAACTCCCATATCCGCCACAGATTCACCTGCACCTCCACCCACACCATCTACTGCATCCGCTGCAGCCGGTGTGGCCTCCTCTATATTGGGGAGACAGGCCGCCTACTTGCGGAGCGATTCAGAGAGCACATCTGGGCCGTTGGAGTGGGTGGGAGGGGTGTGGGAGTTCAGGTAGCGGTTAATATCGCGGCGGCAGTTTGCAATAAAGAGGTCGAGGGCAGGTAGGAGGCCAGCACGGGGTGTCCAGGTGGGCGGGGTCACATTTCCAACGCCCCTCCTCCAAGTCCCTCCTCCCTACCTTTTATCTTCTCCTGCTGAACACTCTCTGCTCATTCCTGAAGAAGGGCATGTGCCCGAAACGTCGAATCTTCTGTTCCCTAGATGCTGCCTGACCTGCTGTGCTGTTCCAGCAATAAAGTTTCAACCACCATCTCCGATACCTCCCTCCCCATCCTGGACCTCTCATCCTCCAGTAACCAACATCGACTTCAAACCCACTGATTCCCACAGCTACCTTGACTACACTCCTCCAACCCCCCACCCACCTGTATAAACATGGTCCCTTACTCCCAGTTCCTCTGCCTCCACCGTTTCTGCTCCCAGGATGAGCAATTCAATTCCAGGACATCCCAGACTTCTTACTTCAAGGACCAAACTTTCCCCTCCCCCATGATCAACAATACTTTCAATCGCAGTTCCTCCATTTCTCTAACCTCACACCCTCTAACCACAACAAGGACACAATCCCTCTGGTTCTCACGTTTCACCTCACTAATCTCAAATCCAGTGCATCATCCTCCAACTCTTTTACCACCTACAGAGAGACCCCACCACCAAAAATATATTTCCCTCCCCGCCCCTATCTGCGTTGTGTAGGGTCCATTCCCTCCGCAACTCCCTTGTTAGGTCCACACTTCCCACCATACCCCTCTACACACCTGGCACTTTGCTCTGCCACCACAAGAGGTGGAAAAGCTGTGCCCACACCTGGCCCCACCTCCACTCCCACACATTCCAAGGCCCCAAAGGATCATTCCAAATTTGGCAAAGATTTACTTGCATATCCTCGAACCTCACTCACTGCATCTGTTTGTCTCGATGTGCTCCTCTACTTTGGATAGACTGAGCACAAACTTACAGAATGGTTCAGGGGACACCTCTGGTCCCTACGCACCAACGAATTCCAGCTTCCAGTGGCCATCCATTTCAACTCCCCGTCACACCTTCCTGATGACGTGTCCATTCTGGGCCTCCTCCACCACCCAAACAAGGCCACCTGCAAATTGGAGGAGGAACTCCTCATCTTCAGCCTCGGAGCCTACAACCACATGGTCTCAACATTGAATTAACCAGCTTCCAGATCTCCCCAGACCCCCCCATACCCCATCCCAGACCCAACCCTGTGATTTTCTTGACCTGGCCCCACCTGTCCATCTTTGTTCCCACCTATCCACTCCACCCTTCCCACTGACCTATCACAAACACCTCCTACCTTTCATTTTTTCAGTTGTAGTTGCAGTGAGCAGAGCAATAGCAAGGATCAGGGGCCTGACGGGAAGGTAGATTTGAAGTTTAAAAAAATTATCCTGTGAAGAGGCGGAGCACACATTTTGCAGGAGTGGACATGGGACTGCTGGGTAAGTGAGACTTTGGGCGATTACTTTACCTGAAACACTACTCGGGTAGTGTCTCCCACCCATCCTCCTTCTCTAACCAAAAAAAAAATTCTGTTTGCAGGATTAGTAAGGTGACAAATTTTTATTTTTTTGAAGTTTTCAGTAGACTCATTGGGAATTTATAACAGTGGGAATGGAGGTTAGGGCAATTGAATGTTCCTCCTGCAAAATGTGGGAGGTAAGGGTCACCACTAGTGTCCCTGCTAACTGCACCTGTGGGAAGTGCACACAACTCCAGCTCCTCGAAAACTGCGTTAGGGAATGGAGCTGTAGCTGAATGAACTTCGGATCGTTCTGGAAGCAGAGGGGGTTATTGAGAGGAGTTACAGGGAAGTAGTCACTCTTCAGGTACAAGAAGAAGGTAGATGAGTTGCCATCAGGGGATAGAAAGGGAACCGGCAGACAGTGCAGGGAACCCCTGTGGCTGTTCCCCTCAATAACAGGTAGGCAGATGTGGGTACTGCAGATGGAGATTAGAGTCAAGATCAGAGCGGTGCTGGAAAAGCACAACAGATCAGGCAGCATTCGAGGAGCAGGAAAATTGATGTTTTGGGCAAAAGCCCTTCATCAGGAATAAGGCTGGGAACCTTGGGGGGGAGAGGTAAATAGGAGGGGGCAATAACAGGTATATCATTTTGAATAGTGTTGGAGAGAATGATGTACCGGGGTAAGCAACAGGCCACAGCTTTCTGGCACAGTCTGTCCCTGTTGCTCAGAAGGGAAGGGGGAAGAAGAGCAGAGCAGTAGTCATTGGGGACTCCATAGTTAGGGGGACAGACAGGAGGTTCTGTGGGAATGAGAAAGACTCACGGTTAGCATGTTGCCTCCCTGGTGCCAGAGTTCGTGATGTCTCTGATCATGTTTTTGGGATCCTTAAGAGGGAGGGGGAGCAGCTCCAAGTTGTGGAGCACATAGGCACCAATGACATAGATTAGATTTCCTACAGTGTGGAAACAGACGCTTTGGCCCATTTAATCCACACCCACCTTCCGAAGAGTAACCCACCCAGACCCATTTCCCTCTGACTAACGCACCTAACACTATGGGCAATTTAGCATGGTCAATTCTCCTGACCTGCACATCTTTGGATTGTGAGAGGAAACCCACGCAGACACGGGGAGAATGTGCAAACTCCACACAGACAGTCGCCTGAGGCTGGAATCGAACCTGGGACCCTGGTGCTGTGAAGCAGCAGTGCTAACCACTGAGCCACCAAACCACCGGAAAAGGGATTGAGATTTAAGGCAGAAATTCAGGGAGCTAGGGTGGAAGCTTAGAGCTAGGACAAACAGAGTTGTTATATGTGGTTTATTGCCTGTGCCACATGCTAGCGCGGTGAGGAATAGGGAGAGAGAAGAGTTGAACATGTGACTACAGGGATGGTTCAGGAGGGAGGGTTTTGGATTCCTGGGTAATTAGAGCTCTTTCTGGGGTAGGTGGGACATCTACCTACAGGATGGCCTTCACCTGAACCAGAGGGGTACCGATTTCCTGGGAGGGAAGTTTGCTAATGCTCTTCAGGAGAGTTTAAACTAATTCAGCAGGGGGATGGGAACCAAAATTGTAGTTCAAGTATATGGGAGGTTGAGAGTAGTGAGGTTAGAAATAAGGTTTCAAGGTCACAAGACGTCAGCAAGCAAGAGGTTGGTTTTAAGTGTGTCTACTTCAACGCTAGTATGGGTTGGTATCTGGGATTTTGATTTTGTGGCCATTTCAGAGACATGGGTAGAGCAGGGACAAGAATGGTTGTTGCAGGTTCCAGTAAGAACAGGGAAAGTGGTAAAAGAGGCGGAGGTGTGGTATTGTTAGTTAAGGACAGTATTACAGTAGCAGAAAGGAAGTTTAAGGACTCATCTACTGAGGTAGTATCAGCTGAGGTTAGAAGCAGGAAAGGGGAGGTCACCCTGTTGGGAGTTTTCTATAGGCCTCCAAATAGTTCCAGAGATGTAGAAGAAAGGATAGCAAAGACGATTCTCGATAGGAGCGAGAGTGACAGGGTAATTTAGTTTAGATTAGATTACCTAACCTACAGTGTGGAAATAGGCCCTTCGGCCTAACAAGTCCACACCGACCCTCCGAAGGGTAACCTACCCAGACCCATTTCCCTCTGACTAATGCACCTAACACTGTGAGTAATTTAACATGGCCAATTCACCTAACCTGTACATCTTTGGACTGTGGGGGGAAGCCAGAGCACCTGGAGGAAACCCATGCAGACACAGGGAGAATGTGCAAACTCTACACAGACAGTTGCCTGAGGCCAGAATCGAACCTAGGTCCCTGGTGCTGTGAGGCAGCAGTGCTAACCACTGAGCCACCATGCTGCCCTGTTATGGAAAACTTTAACTTTCCAAATATTGACTGGAAATACTATAGTTTGAGTACTTTAGATGGGTCAGTTTTTGTCCAACGTGTGCAGGAGTGTTTCTTGACACAGTATGTAGACAGACCAACAAGGGGCGAGGCCACTTTGGATTTGGTACTGGGTAATGAACCAGGCTAGGTGTTAGACTTGAAGGTAGGTGAACACTTTGGTGATATTGACCATAATTTGTTCATGTTTACTTGAGCGATGGAAAGGAATAGGTATATACTGTAGGGCAAGAATTATTGCTGAGGGAAAGGCAATTGTGATGCGATTAGGCAAGATTTAGCATGCACAGAATGGGGAAGGTAACTGCAGGGCATGGGCACAGGTAAAATGTGGAGCTTTTTCAAGGAATAGGTACCATGTTCCCTTGTTAAGTATGCACCTGTCAGACAGGGAGGAAGTTTTCAAGTGAGGGAGCCGTGATTTACTAGAGAAGTTGAAGTTCTTGTTAAGAGGAAGAAGAAAGCTTATGTTAGGATGAGATATGAAGGCTCAGTCAAGGCACTTGAGAGTTACAAGTTAGCCAGGAAAGATCTAAAGAGAGAGCTAAGAAGAGCCAGGAGGGGACATGAGAAGTTGTTGGCGGTTAGGATTAAGGAAAACCTCAATGCTTTCTATAGGTATATTGAATCGGGATAAAAGAATTACTAGCGTAAGATTAGGGCCAATCAAGGACAGTAGTGGGAAGTTGTGCATAGGGTCAGAGGAGAAGGTGAGGATTGCAGATGCTGGAGATCAGAGCTGAAAATGTGTTGCTGGAAAAGCACAGCAGGTCAGGCAGCATAAGGAGCAGGATAATCGACGTTTCAGGCATGAGCCCTTCTTCAGGATTTCCTGAAGAAGGGCTCATGCCCGAAACATCGATTCTCCTGCTCCTTGGATTCTGCCTGACCTGCTGCGTTTTTCCAGCAACACATTTTCAGCATGGAGTCCGAGGAGACAGGGGAAGTGCTAAATGAATATTTTTCGTCAGTATTCCCATTGGAAAAACACAACGTTGTTAAGGACAATACTGAGATACAGGCTACTCGACAAGACGGGATTGAGGTTCATCAGGACAAGGTGTTAGCAATTCTGGAAAGTGTGAAAATAGCTAGGTCCCCTGGGCCAGATGGGATTTATCCAAGCATTCTCTGGGAAGCCAGGAAGGAGATTGCAGAGACTTTAGCTTTGATCTTTATGTTGTCATTGTCTGCAGGAATAGTGCCAGGAGACTGGAGGATAGCAAATGTTGTCCCCTTGTTCAAGAAGGGGAGTAGAGACAACCCTGGAAATTTTTGACCAGTGAGCTTTACTTCCGTTGTGGGTAAAGTGTTGGAAAAGGTTACAAGAAATAGGATTTATAATAATCTAGAAAGGCATGAGTTGATTAGGGATAGTCAACATGGTTTTGTGAAGGGTAGGTCATGCCTCACAAACCTTATTGAGATCTTAGAGAAAGTGACCAAACAGGTGGATGAGGGTAAAGTGGTTGATGTGGTGGATATGGATTTCAGTAAGGTGTATGATAAGGTTCCCATGGTAGGCTATTGTCGAAAATACGGAGGCATGGGATTGTGGGTGATTTAGCGGTTTGGATCAGAAATTGGCTAGCTATAAGAAATCAGAGGGTGGTGGTTGATGGGAAATGTTCATCCTGGAGTTCAGTTATTAGTGGCATACCGCAAGAATCTGTTTTGGGGCCACTGGATGTTTGTCATTTTTATAAATGACCTGGATGAGGGTGAAGAAGGATGGGTTAGTACATTTGCGGATGACACTGAGGTCGGTAGAGTTATGGATCATACCGAAAGATGTTGCAGGTTACAGAGGAACATAAATAAGCTGCAGAGTTGGGCTGAGAGGTGGCAGATGGAGTTTCATGCAGAAATGTGTGAGGTGATTCACTTTAGAAGGAGTAACAGGAATAAAGAGTACTGGGCTAATGGTAAGATTCTTGGTAGTGTAGATGTGTAAAGATATCTTGGTGTCCATGTACTTAGATCCCTGAAAGTTGTCACCCAGGCTGATCGGGTTGTTAAGAAGGCATATGGTGTGTTAGTAATTATTGGTAGACAGATTGAGTTTTGGAGGCATAAGGTGATGCTGCAGCTGAACAAAACCCTGGTGCAGCCACACTTGGAGTATTGCTATAGTTTTGGTCACCGCATTATAGGAAGGATGTGGAAGCCTTGAAAAGGGTTCAGTGGAGATTTACCAGGATGTTGCCTGGAATGGAGGGAAGATCTTATGGGGAAAGGCTAAGGGACTTGAGGCTGTTTTCGTTAGAGAGAAGAAGGTTGTGTGGTGACTTAATTGAGACATAAAATATAGTCAAAGAGTTAGATAGGGTGGACAGTAAGAGCCTTTATTCTCAGATGGTGATGGCTAACATGAGGGGACATAGCTTTAAATTGAGGGGTGATAGATATAGGACAGATGTCAGAGGTAGTTTCTTTACTCAGAGAGTAGTAGGGACATGGAACACCCTGCCTGCAACAGTAGTAGACTCGCCAACTTTAAGGACATTTAAATGGTCAATGGATAAACATATGGATGAAAATGGAATAGTGAAGGTGAGATGGGCTTCAGATTGGTTCCACAGGTTGGCGCAACATCGAGGGCCGAAGGGCCTGTACTGCACTGGAATGTTCTATGTTCCATGTACCTGCAATCACTTGTCACCATTTGATTTACATTTCCCCAGCCACTTCCCCCTCCCCAGTCCTGATGAAGGGTTATGCCCAAAACATTGACTCTCCTGCTCCCCAGATGTTGCCTGACCTGCTGTGCTTTTTCCAGTGCCATACTCTATCTACTCTGACTCACCAGCACCTGCAGTCCTCACTATTTCTTGGGTGATGTGGATGTCAATGGCTGGTCCAACATTTATTGCCCGTCCCTAACCGTCCTTGAGAAGATGGTGATGAGCTACATTCTTGAACCACTGAAGTCCATGTGCTGAGGATTCACGCACAATGCCCTTAGGGAGGGAATTCAAGCATGTTGATCCAGCAACACTGAAGGAATGGCGATATATTTCCAAGTCAGGCTAGAAAGTGACTTGGAGAGCAACTTGCAGGGAGTGGTGTTCCCATGTATCTGCTGCCCTTGTCCTTTGAGATGGAAATGATTGTGAATTTGGAACGTATTATCTGAGGATTTTTGGAGAATTTCTGCAGTGCATCTTGTACACACTGTTGCTACTGAGTGTCGGTGCTGGAGGGAGTGAATGCTTGTGGATGTCATGCCAGTCGAGCAGTCTGCTTTGGCCTGGATGGTGTTGGAGCATCACCCAAACAGCTGCCACTGAAACTGGGAGACTCTCTTCGAATGCATTAGCTCCTCCCAGGATCAGTCTGCTATATCCTGATGGGCAGAGCTTATCTCACAATGATCATTAACACTTTCACATACTCTTCCCTTGCACAGTATCTCCCACAATCTTTGTTTCTGGTCATTACATTTTTTATACAACTGTTACAAACATGAAAATTAGGTTTACGACTACTCCATCTCTCCCTCAATTTCCTAATTTTATAAATGCAGTGGATCCAGCTTGATTCCTTTCTGATCAAGTATGTTTTGGATTGTTTGGGAAGATTGTGCTGTACATCGAATGATAATGCTGTTGCCATGGAGATTGTTGATCTATAACTTTGCTTGATTATGTTCAAAAACTGCCAAAGTTTTGCTGCAAAACTGTCAGTTGTAGTGAATCACTTAGAGTTATAGAGTCATACAGCACGGAAACAGACCCTTTGATCTGACTCATCCATGACGACCAGATATCCTAAATAAATCATGTCCAAATTGCCAGCACCCGCCCCATATCCCTTCAAACCCTTCCTATCCATATACTCATCCAGATGCCTTTTGAATGTTGTAATTGTACCAGCCTCCACCACTCCTTCTGGCAGCTCATTCCAAACACGCACCACCCTCTGTGTGATAAGTTGCCCCTTGGGTCCCTTTTAAATCTTTCCCCTTTCACCTTAAACCAATCTTGAACTCCCCCACTCTGGGGAAATGACCTTATCTATTTATTCTATACATGCCTCTCATGATTTTATAAACCTCTATAAGGCCAAACCTCTATAAGGAGTCTCTGACATTCCAAGGAAAGTAATCTCAGTCTATTCAGCCTCTCCCTGTAGCTCAAACCTTCCAACCCTGGCAGCATCCTTGTAAATCTTTTCTAATCCTTTTTAAGTTTCACAACATCCTTCCTATATCAGGGAGACCAGAATTGCATGCAGTATTCCAATAGTGGCCTAACCAATGTCCTGTATAGCTGCAACATGACCTCCCAACTGCTATTCTTAATGTATTGGTCAATAAAGGCAAGCATATCAAACACCTTCTTTACCCTCCCATCTACCTGTGATTCCACTTTCAAGGAGCTATGAACCTGCACTCCAAGGTCTCTGCTCAGCAACACTCCCCAGGACCTTACCATTAAGTGTAAAGGTCCTGTCCTGATTTCCTTTCCAAAATGCAGCACCTCACATTTATCAAAATCAAACTCCATCTGCCACTCCATGGCCCACTGCCCCATCTGATCAAGATCCCATTGTAATCTGAGGTAACCTTCTTAGCTGTCCATTACAACTCCAATTTTGGTGTCATCTGCAAATTTACTAACCATACCTCTTATATTCACATGCAAATCATTTATGGACGTAGGTTTGCTCGCTGAGCTGGAAGGTTCATTTCCAGACGTTTCATCACCCTACCAGGTAACATCTTCAGTGAGTCTCCGGGCGAAGCACTGTTCATGATTCCTGTTTTGTATTTATATGTTTGAGTTTCTTTCCAAACATATAAATAGAAAGCAGGAATCATGAACAGTGCTTCGCCCGGAGGCCCACTGAAGATGTTACCTGGTAGGGTGATGAAAAGTCTGGAAATGAACCTTCCAGCTCAACGAGCAAACTACACCCAGAACCTCAACCTGAGATACAAATCTTCTCAAAACCCGCTAAAATCATTTATGTAAATGATGAAAAATAGTGGACCCAATTTCAATCCTTATGGCACTCCACTGGTCACAGGCCTCCATTCTGAAAAGTAACCCTATTCCACCACTCTCTGTCTTCTAACTTTGAGCCAGTTCTGTATCCAAATGGCTAATTCTCCTTATATTACATGTAATCTAACCTTACTAATCAGTCTACCATGAGGAACCTTGTCGAACACTTTACTGAAGTCCATTTAGATCATATCCACTGCTCTGCCTTCATCAATCCTCTTTGGTACTCCAAAAACATCAACAAGTTTGTGAAACATGATTTCCCATGCACAAACCCATGTTGACTATCCCTAATCAGTCCTTGCCTTTCCAAATACATGTAAACCATATCCCTCAAGTTTCCCCCAACAACTTGTCCATTACCAATGTCAGACTCATGGGTCTGTCATTCCCTGGCTTTTCTTTTACCACCTTTCTTAAATAGTGCAACACATTGTAATAGAAATCTCATCAGCCACAAGTATTTTGTTTTAATCCTTGGGGCTCAATTGTTGAAAATACAATCCCATTTGTCCCATGGCACCCCTATTCTGTACTCACATCTGATCCCACTCGCTTCTTTATTTAGTTTAATTGTAGCTTCAATTCACTACCTTGAGAATGTTAGCTTCTTTCTGGAGCTTTCATTCAATTGAGCTTAGACTTTCTCAGCTTTTAATAACTCCTTTAGAATTGCAACTGAGCACTTCTGGTTCTGAAACCTTCAAGCTAAAGCTGTTTTAGGAACCCAGCTTCAGCCATGACTTCTGCAAACTGCCAAATTGCAACTCAAACGCTTTTCTCCAAACTGTAGGTGCTTCTCTTAATCAAAAAGGGAAAAGAATCTAACAATCTCTGACCACCTAAATTAAAGTCCTAATGTGCAATTGTTTACTTTGTTCACTCTTCAATTCTCTCAATAAAATGAAAACCCCATTCTCTCCAGAAATTCTGTCTAAAACTGTTCAAAGAGAAGTCATTACAGCTACAGAAATACTTAGTGAAATAACACAATAGAGGCTGGTATCCCATAACCAAGTCACGTTTTATTTACAAGTGGACAATCCTGGACGCTGATCTGGTTTCTTCAGAGCCAGCCCTGAGAGTGAACAGAACTTCTGACACTCGTGATTGTGGGTGGCTCAGTGACTCAGTGGCTCAGTGGCTCAGTGGCTCAGTGGCAGAGTGGCTCAGTGGCTCAGTGGCAGAGTGGCTCAGTGGCTCAGTGGCAGAGTGGCATAGTGGCAGAGTGGCAGAGTGGCTCAGTGGCACAGTGGCACAGTGGCACAGTGGCTCAGTGGCATAGTGGCTCAGTGGCAGAGTGGCTCAGTGGCATAGTGGCTCAGTGGCACAGTGGCTCAGTGGCTCAGTGGCAGAGTGGCTCTGGCACAGTGGCACAATAGCAGAGTGGCTCAGTGGCTCAGTGGCATAGTGGCTCAGTGGCACAATGGCAGAGTGGCTCAGTGGCTCAGTGGCACAGTGGCTCAGTGGCTCAGTGGCACAGTGGCTCAGTGGCTCAGTGGCAGAATGGCTCAGTGGCAGAGTGGCATAGTGGCAGAGTGGCATAGTGGCTCAGTGGCACAGTGGCACAGTGGCACAGTGGCTCAGTGGCATAGTGGCTCAGTGGCTCAGTGGCTCAGTGGCAGAGTGGCTCAGTGGCACAGTGGCTCTGGCACAGTGGCACAATAGCAGAGTGGCTCAGTGGCAGAGTGGCTCAGTGGCTCAGTGGCATAGTGGCTCAGTGGCACAATGGCAGAGTGGCTCAGTGGCTCAGTGGCACAGTGGCACAGTGGCACAGTGGCACAGTGGCTCAGTGGCAGAGTGGCTCAGTGGCTCAGTGGCTCAGTGGCTCAGTGGCTCAGTGGCAGTGGCTCAGTGGCTCATTGGCACAGTGGCTCAGTGGCTCATTGGCACAGTGGCTCAGTGGCTCATTGGCACAGTGGCTCAGTGGCTCATTGGCACAGTGGCTCAGTGGCTCATTGGCACAGTGGCTCAGTGGCACAGTGGCTCAGTGGCACAGTGGCACAGTGGCTCAGTGGCTCAGTGGCACAGTGGCTCAGTGGCTCAGTGGCTCAGTGGCAGAATGGCACAGTGGCTCAGTGGCACAGTGGCACAGAGGCACAGAGGCACAGTGGCTCAGTGGCTCAGTGGCTCAGTGGCATAGTGGCACAGTGGCACAGTGGCTCAGTGGCTCAGTGGCATAGTGGCACAGTGGCACAGTGGCTCAATGGCATAGTGGCAGAGTGGCTCAGTGGCAGAGTGGCTCAGTGGCATAGTGGCTCAGTGGCACAGTGGCTCAGTGGCTCAGTGGCACAGTGGCTCAGTGGCTCAGTGGCAGAATGGCTCAGTGGCAGAGTGGCACAGTGGCAGAGTGGCTCAGTGGCAGAGTGGCTCAGTGGCATAGTGGCTCAGTGGCTCAGTGGCACAGTGGCTCAGTGGCTCAGTGGCTCAGTGGCTCAGTGGCTCAGTGGCACAGTGGCACAGTGGCTCAGTGGCACAACGGCACAGTGGCTCCGTGGCACAGTGGCATAGTGGCTCAGTGGCACAGTGGCAGAGTGGCTCAGTGGCTCAGTGGCTCAGTGGCTCAGTAGCTCAGTGGCACAGTGGCAGAGTGGCTCAGTGGCTCAGTGGCTCAGTGACTCAGTGGCTAGCACTGCTGCCTCACAGCACCAGGGATCTGGGTTCAATTCTAATCTCGGGTGACTGTGTGAAGTTTCATTTTCACTATGTTGCACAGGTTTCTGCCGGTGCTCCAGTTTCCTTCCACATTCCAGGTCGTTGGATTGGCCATGGGAAATTGCCTGTAGTGTTCAGGGATGTATCGGTTAGGTGCAGTATCCTTGGGAAATTCAGGATTTCAGGGATAGGGTAGAGGGATGTGTTTGGGTGGGATGCTCTTCGAAGGGTCAGTGTGGACTTGTTAGGCCTACGGCCTGTTTCTACATTGTGGAGATTCTATCTCTATCTGCCAGGACTCCACGATTGGGGCTGTTAACCTGATCCAGTGAGGGAACTCATATCCTATGAGGTCCCCCTGGCTGCCCTTGTTACAATTACTACATCCCTCACCATCTGAGTCTAGGGAGCCAGGCTGGTTTTTTTTGTAGCTCCTCATTGGACCGGGTCAGATTCCTCCAACACTAGCTCTGAAACAGGCGGCGTGTAATGCACAGTCGCCCACTTCTTTGCTCAGGGCCACCACTCTTGCTCTCCATAATAATATGCTGTCTTCTACTGTGATCCATTTTCTTTGGGTCCAAAACAGTTTCCATTCTGGTTGTGAAAGCCTTTTGGTTTCCTTCATCACCACCAGCTGTTTCAGTTTTGCCAGGACTGGATCCTTCTGTGTCTAATGTCTGATATTGTCAGCTGTGACTGAAAGTATGTCCAGAAATGTTAAAACCATTACGGACTCCTTCTGTGGAGTACCATGTATCAGTCAGCAGGAGACAGTTTAATGCATCTGTGTTTGCTGTTTGGCCTCCCAGGTGATGTTTCAACTTATGGTTATATGCACTTATTAATAGAGCTGACAGCTGCATTTGGCCTGAAGTGATGGATGGCACTGCCTTGTCCTCTTTAAGTAGACCTAGGGAGGGGTTTGTGGTGTGTTATTATTACAAATTTACGTCTATAAAAGTTATTAGTGGAAACTTCTTGACTCCAAACATGACCATCAAACCCTTCTTCTCTATGTGGGTGTATTTATGCTCTGCGTTAACCAAAGTCCTGGATGCATACACTATTGGGCATTCCTCTACATTGGGCCATATATGAGCTCATACTGCCCTGCTGCCGTAAAGGGAGGCATTGCATGTCAGCACCAGATCTCACTTGGGATCAGAGTGTGCCAACACCTTGGAGGATGATAGCTGTTTCTTCACTTCCCTATAGGCTATATCTTAGATATGCGACAATTTCCAAGGCTGACCCTCTTTTTTTAAAGTATTGATGGTAAAGGTGCTAGGGTGGAGGCCAGGTTATGTGTGAACTTTCTGTAATAATTCTTCAGCCCAAGGAAAGAGCTAAGCTCTGTGAGAGACACGGAATCCGGGTCACTTTGGATCGCCCCTCAATTTATCTTTCAACATGTAACCTGGTCTTGTCGATTCCGTAGGCCAAGTAAGTTACTTTGGTGCCTGGAACGTACATTTTTCCCTTCGAAGGCATACATCTGCCTGGGAGAAACATTGAAGGACTATGTCCTTGTTTTCTAAGTGCTCCTTATTGGTCTTCCTTGTTATAACCATGACATTCAGATAAATGATGACCTCAGATAGACCTTGTAAAGTGTTCTCCATTGTCCACTGAATAATGGAACCCCAAATGGCAGCCTTGTATATTGGTACAAACCCTTATGGGTGTTAATTATAGCATTTTTCTGGAAATCATCATCGAACTGCAATTGCAAGTAAACATGCTCATGTCCAGCTTGGGAAGGACGGCTCTCCTACCAGCTTTGTACATATATCCGCGATGTGATGGATTGGGTATTTATCCAGCCACAAGAAGCAGTTTACCACAAATCCCCACAAAAGTGAACTGACCCACTGGCCTTCACAATCGGTATGGCCAGTGCTGCCCATTCCACAAACTGGACTGGTTTGATGAATCTTTCACTTTCCAGATTTCTGCCTCTGCTTTTGCCCATAAGGCAAATGCCACATGGTGGGCCTTGCAGGATCATGGAATTGTTTCCTGGTCAGCATGCAAGGTGAATCTTTCTTAACCAATTTTGCCCCAAAAGCTTGGACCTGGAACTTGTACTACAATCAGTGGTAACTGAACTAGCTGCTTCTCATAAGAGACTGGAACCAAAGTTGTCTCCTTAATCTGTAAAAGGTTCCCTGGTCTAGGTTCTTGATCTAGTCGAGGTCTTATGCAAACATAAAAGCAACTCATATGCTCCACTTACTGCATTTTCCAATGATAAAGCCAGTTGCAGTTCCTGTTTGAAGTCCAGTTTGGATTTAGCTAGTGGGTGATTTTGCATGGTTATGTCATTAATCCCACACACTAAATAATCTATCAGCATCTCAATAAGGGTTGTGATCTGAAAACTAGAGCTGGACTTTCACTTTTAATGTTGGAGTAATGTGAGCTGTTGTAAGAACCTAATACAATAGACTTGTCCATCCTAAAAAATAGGCATGCTCCAAGACCCTTCTGCGATCAACATCCAATGTGGTAAAAGCTTTGAGAGGGATCATAATATTGAAGATCATATTTGCTGGATGGTAGAGCAATTTTTAGAAATTGAAAAAGGTGTTGGCAATCTTCCTGCTTTATGTTTGATGTGTATTTGTGAATAAGACCTTGAAAAGGAGAGACTTTCAGCTTCTTTCAAGATAAGGAATCTTGTCTTGGCATCTTTTAGTTCAACATTCAGTTGCCTGAGATCAAAACTTACACTATGCCATCTTTGTTCCAAAGTAATTGAATCACAGTAATCAGTCTAATACTGGACTTTGCAGGTGATGACACTGTACCATGGAATGTAATTCCAGTTTGAATTGCTCTTTGATGAGATATTGCTCTCACGATGCTGGGCATCACCTTTAAAGCAGTCAAAAGCCTCAAACCAATCTGGGTAAAGGTCAGTCAGCTCATGGACAGCTTTAATATTGCAGTTTGGATTCTCTGGTGTAGTGACTGATGGGTTTAATAACCTTATGGGTTCTAATAATATGTAGATCTATGAGTACTAGCAAATCAATGATGTAAAAGATTTCATGTGCCCATTTCGAGGATGGAATTGCCAATGTCAACTTCTTTGGAAGAAGTGAGTCTCAGGCATGGCCAGCATCCCCACTGTACCAATTGTCTGAGAACACTGCACTTATTGCTGCATTTTCATGTTAACCAGTCTCAGCTTTGATATTTAGTGCATATTGTTCATTCCTTTTTAGGTATCACTTGGATGGAGCAAAGGATTTTAGCTGTTTTGATGTAATCTGTGTGGTATATCACACTGACCACATGTTTTGTCTGACAGGGGTCAAAAAGCTATGACATTGCAGATCCCTCTTGGGCTTTGCTCACATGTTTAAGTGCCATGGATAGAACTTTGGAAATATCTTTGGCATTGTCCCTTGGTTGACTCTAAGTGCCGCCATGGAACACAATATTGAACATTGTGCTTCTCTGGACAAGGAATTCAATTGCCTAATGTCTTTTTGTGGAACATTGCTTGGATCTGCCTCAAATTTGCAGATATTATTTTTAGTGGGTAAGATGAGCCACACATTTTGATGTTTTACTGAATGTGTTGATGGCTACAGTGGCTGTTGCACAGTCAAGCATCTGAAAATAATGCAGTGGTTTTGAATCTGCGCTCATTATCAAACAGTCCATTGATGTTACATCCTTTGGGTTTGCCTAGACATAGGTTTCTAAAGGAGATAATGGATGCAACCAATCCCATAAACCCTTCAGATAATTTAGCTTCCGTAAAGTTCCATTCCATATCTTTGATTAGATTAGATTAGATTAGATTAGATTACTTACAGTGTGGAAACAGGCCCTTCGGCCCAACAAATCCACAGCGCCCCGCCGAAGCGCAACCCACCTATACGCCTACATTTACCCCTTACCTAACACTACGGGTAATTTAGCATGGCCAATTCACCTGACCTGCACATCTTTGGACTGTGGGAGGAAACTGGAGCACCCGGAGGAAACCCACGCAGACACGGGGAGAACGTGCAAACTCCACACAGAGTTGCCTGAGGCGGGAATTGAACCCGGGTCTCTGGCGCTGTGAGGCAGCAGTGCTAACCACTGTGCCACCGTGCTGCCCACGCCAACATCTGCCAATCAGTAGACCTTTTCACTGTGTTATTGCTGGTACAGCATGAACTCAAGCCCAAGTTTCCTGAAATTGATTTAAACTTTAAACTGGTCTTCTAAAAGTTTGAACATTTTTGTCAGGATCTTTGGAATCATAGAATTTTACGGTACAGAAGGAGGCAGGTCAGCTCATCATGTCTGCACAGGCCCCCAAAAGAGTTACCCATCCATTTCCACTCTCCAGCCCTATGTCTGTAGCTCTCTAATTTCATCCCTTTCTAATATGTAACCAGATCTCTTTTGAAACCTCCTATGGAATCCACTTTCACTGCTGTCCCGGGCAGCACATTCCAAGTCCTAACCACTCTTAAAAAAATAAGTTTCTCCTCATCTCACTCCTACCTTTCTTGCTGACAATCTTGAAATTGTGACCCCTAATTACTGATATACCAATTAATGGAAACAGAATATTCTTCTTTACCTTGTTAAAATTGCTCATAATTTTGAACACCTCGATACACCTTGCTCCAAGGGGAATAAGCCCAATCTTTCTTATTTTTCCTGGTATCTAAAATGTCTAATTTTTGGTGTCTTTCTAGCAAATCTCCTTTGAACTCTCTCCAAGGCTTCAACAGGCTTCCTTAAATAAAATGGTCAGAACTGAACACAATACTCCAAATGTGGCCTGCCCAACCATTTATAAATATGAAGCATCACTACCTTTCTCTTGCATTCTATGCCTCTAACTATAAACCCAAGGATCCTATAACTTTGGTTTAAAACTGTTTCAAACAGTACAGCCACCTTCAGAGAATTATGCACTTGAACATAGAGGTCCCTCTGCTCCTGTACTCCATTAGTTGTAACATTGAGAAATGTTCAAGGAGTTAACTCATCTTAAACTATCATCTCCAAAAGCAAGAAGGAGATTGACTGCCTGTCTTTCTTATCATTAATTTGTTGACCCTGAAGTAAAGATCTCTCCTTTGTTTAAATAACTTAAAAGTGGCGGGGTATCTGTGCACTGTGCTTCAGTGATTGGTTTCCCATTCTTGCTTCAAAATTGTGTGTGGATTTAATTATCACTGTATTACTTAAGGATAGTAGCCAAACTATTGCTGAAGAAATTTAGGTCAGATGTATAGCTGAATTTACATTTATAGTGTAGATTACTGCTTCTGTGCTTTAGTGCAGGAAGAGTAAGTGCAATTAGGGAGTACAGTATAACACTTACCTGCTGTTACCATTTTAAAAGTTGCAGAGTAATCTGTACATCCAGTCCCCACATCAAAAGTCAGAAAGTGGATGTAGTCTTGTATGCTTTTGTTGCTTTTCATACCTTTTCTGAGAGTTTGTTGGAACCAATCAATGCCTGGAAGGAGGGTGGACCAAACTCAAATGGAGGAGAATATATTTTGTAAAAAATGTGGTCTGCCTGTGCTTTGCCTCGTGATTGCTGCCAGAGTGGAGCTCTCTCAAACCTCTTACAAAGCCCTTGGTGGTCTGGCATTGAGCCAAGTTGTTAATCTATTGATGAGATTCTGCTTTTCAATAACATGTCAACAGATAAACTGTGGCCTCACATTTTGTTTTGAATAGAGAGAGCACTTGCAAGTGTTCTCTCCCCATTGGGATCCCTATGCTTCAGAATAAGTTGGAGCTGTTGGGTCTGGCTATTATTTACTTGTAAATCTCTGACCTGAACTCAAGCAAAAAAAAACCTGGCATTATTGATTGTAAAGGTTATTTTTAACAACAGTGCTCACCTTTTATTACCATCTAGCTGCCAGCATAATACGGTTTATGTGTAAAACACCAGTGCCAGTATCAGGTGGTCTGATTGCCCCCAATACATTTCCCCTTGTAACATTGTTCAGAAGTAGGGGTATTCACTGATGATTACAGAACCTTCACCACCATTTGCAATTCCTCAGACACTGAAGCAGACCCTGTTCAAATGCAACAAGATTGTGGGCAATATTCAGATTTGGTCTGAAAAGCGAGAAGTAAAACTCTTTGCCATACAAATTCCAGGTAATGACCATCTCCAATAAGAGACAATTTAACCCCTGCACCTTAGCATTCAATGGTGTAACCATCACTAAATACCCCACTATCAACACCCTGGGGTTACCATTGATCAGAAACTATAGTGGACTCACCGCATACATACAGTGGCTCAAAGAGCAGGTCAGAGGCTCAGAATATTACAGTGATTATCTTATCTCCTGACTCCCCAAATTTGCCTGCAATCTACAAGGCACAAGTCAGGAGTGTGATAGAATCCTCCTCATTCGCCTGGATGGGTGCAGTTCCAACAACACTCAGGAAATTTGACACCATCCAGGACAATGCAGCAGGTTTGTTTGGCACCACATCCACAAGCATCATCTCCCTCCACCACTGACTTTCAGTCAAACTAGTGTGTACTATATGCAAGATGAACTTCAGAAATTCACTGAAGATCCTGAGATAGCACCTTCCAAACCCATGACCACTTCTATCTAGAAAGACAAGGGCAACAGATACATGGGAACACCATCCCCTGCAAGTTCTCCTCCAAGTTACTCACCTTCCTAATCACCATTAGCTCACTGTCACTGGGTCAAAATCTTGGAATTACTTCCCTAATGGCATTGTGGGTCAACCTACAGCCCATAGACTACAGGAGTTCAGAAGGCAGTTCACCCCTACCTTCTCAAGAGCAACTAGGGATGGGCAATAAATGCTGGCCCAGGTTGAGATCCCCATCTCCCACAAATAAATAAACAGAAAGACAGCATCTCATACTCCACAGCTCAAGGCTATGGCCTGGATTATTCCTTTGCCCGGATATCTGACTTGTTGTTTCTGCTGCAATAATTTTATTGCCGGAACAGCACAGCAGGTCAGGCAGCATCCAGGGAACAGGAGATTCGACGTTTCGGGCATAGGCCCTTCTTCAGGAATGACCTATCATTCCTGAAGAAGGGCCTATGCCCGAAACGTCGAATCTCCTGTTCCCTGGATGCTGCCTGACCTGCTGTGCTGTTCCAGCAATAAAGTTTCAACTTTGATCTCCAGCATCTGCAGACCTCACTTTCTCCCTGCTGCAATAATTACCAACCAAGTAATACTTCAAAGCTAATATTCTATGGCCTGATTGGCTAGCAGATCTTGGTGAGAGGGATTTCCTTCCCCTGGGGTCCTTAGTCCCAGGGATGTTCACGGGTAGCTGCTTAATTGGCTTTGAGGTGCTTCATTCCAATAGGACATCCCATAGGAACTAAGGCTCCTGTCTGCTCCAATGAGCATCCACACCTTCATATATCTGTTAACCAGGTCAATAAATCATCTTCAATTCCACGAGGCATTTTTGAACTTACAGTCTCTTCTATCGAGTCTTATCAAATGCCATTTTGAATTTCAAACCAACAAATGCCCTTGTCCACTTTACTTACTCCTTCAAAAAGTTCAACTAGCTGGTCCGGTACGGCCAATCCATTACAATTTGATATTGACTCTTTCATCAGAAATTCCATTAAATGCTCAGTCACTTTGTCCTGAATTATAAATGTCAAGGACTTTCTCATGACAAATGTTGGACCATAACAAGTTTCTAATTCCCCATTTATTTCTCTCATTTTTCTTTAGGGGAGAGATACTGGGACATAATTATGCTTATCAGCTCAAATTATTAACTAGGTCAAACCACAAGTCTCAACCACAGTGCTGATTCCACTTTCTGAAATAAATATGGTTTTCAAATTTTTTTATTTTTGCTTTCAGTTGCGTCTAAACTTTGAACCACTGGAAATGATTCACACTTTCCGAGAACTGTAACATTTCTTGCAAATCAATGACAACCCTCGAGTCCCACACAGATGGCAACAATTAACTTCAAGTGATCCCAAAACCTACCAAATAAGCTGTGAATTAATTGCTTGTTGATAATGGGGCTAATAGTAAAGGTCCTGGGTCAAAATCTTGGGTGAAGCAAAGGATTGGGATGGGGAAGACAGATTTGGGAAGATCCATAGACCTTTAAGAATGATTGGTGGGGCTTAATTGCAACGGTCTGGACTATATTTGTGACTGAAATGATTTAAAGGGGTGGAGAACTCAACTGGGAAATAAAATGTAGCGCTAAGTTCAAACCTTATTTTGGCAAAGTCTTAAGTTGCAAAGGTCTTACCCAATCGTATGAGAATCATGAATTTATAGAGTAGAAATAAATCACATTGAGGGATTTAACTGCCATGATTTCAAGTTATTTGATTGTTCAAATTTTTAAAAATGGAAAAGGAAATCAGTTGCAAAGTCAGTGAAAGACAAAAAAAAATATAGCATTGTCAGTCACTGTTTGCTGACATTTCCCTCTCGGCTTTACATGAGCGCTTGTCTGATTTGAAAAAGTTATAATTATCTTGGTACACTAGTTCACAGTTTGATTGACAGTATTAAGAGCTGACTAAAGGATTAGCATTTTTTCTGAGGCAGGGAATGAATAAAGAATTTGTTTTGATGGATTAGCTCAGATGCTGGACAGCTGGTTTGCAGAGTGATGCCAACAGCGCAGTTTCAATTCCTGCACCAGCTGAGGTTACTGTGAAGGGCTCTCCTTCTCAATTTTTCCCTTGTCTGAGTGTAGTGATCCTCGGATTAAACCAAAACCAGTCATCTCTCTCTCTAATGGCACAGCAGCCAGCTGAACCAATAGCTACTTTACCTTTGGACCGTCACATGGTGCAGTGGTAGTGTCTCTATCCCAGAACCAATAGGCCTAGGTTCAAGACCCACCTGCTCCAGAGATATGTAATAGCATTGCTGAGTAAGATGATTCAAAGAATAAGTGAAATTTTAAAAAAATTAATTTGTTTTTAAAATCGGGGACAGAGCACTAGAAATGCAAATTAGAAAAACCTTTGAGTAGACTTTCAAGAATCTTGATCAGATGGGCCAATGGGCTGAGAGGTGGCAGATGGAGTTTAATTCAGATAAATGCGAGGTGCTGCATTTTGGGAAAGCAAATCTTAGTAGGACTTATACACTTAATGGTAAGGTCCTAGGGAGTGTTGCTGAACAAAGAGACCTTGGAGCGCATGTTCATAGCTCCTTGAAAGTGGAGTTGCAAGTAAATAGGATAGTGAAGGTGGCATTTGGTATGCTTTCCTTTATTGGTCTGAGTATGGGAGTTGGGAGGTCATGTTGCAGCTGTACAGGACACTGGTTAGGCCATTTTTTGGAATATTGTGTGCAGTTCTGGTCTCCTTCTTTCGGAAGGATGTTGTGAAACTTGAAACTGTTCAAAAAAGATTTACAAGGATGTTGCCAGGGTTGGAGGATTTGAGCTATAGGGAGAGGCTGAACAGGCTGGGGCTGTTTTCCATGTAGCGTTGGAGGCTGAGGGGTGACCTTATAGAGGTTTACAAAATTAAGAGGGGTCTTTTCCCTGGGGTGGGGGAGTCCAGAACTAGAGGGCATAGGTTTAGGGTGAGAGGAGAAAGATATAAAAGAGACCTGAGGGGCAACTTTTCCATGCAGACGGTGGTACGTGTATGGAATGAGCTGCCAGAGGAAGTGGTGGAGGCTGGTACAATTACAATATTTAAAGGCATCTGGATGGGTATATGAATAGGAAGGGTTTGGAGGGATATGGGCCGGGTGCTGGCAGCTCGGACTAGATTGGGTTGGGATATCTGGTCAGCATGGACGGGTTGGACTGAAGGGTCTGTTTCTGTGCTGTACGTCTCTATGACTCTAAATGGAATTAGTCTTACAATCAACTCTGTCCCAGTGAAATCTATATTACATTTTAGAACTTTATTTTATTTTGTCTTCACATAATTACTGAGGTCTTCCCAGAGTGTAACTGGATGAATTGGCACAGGGAAGTGAATGGATCCTGAGTTGCCATGGAGGGTATAACAGAGTATGGATTCGAGGTTTGGGTAGGGTCCGTGGGGTACACACTGAAAAGTTTTATAACACAACTGGGAGGAAGTGAACTAAGAGGAACATTTAAAGCCAGCTTCAGAATCTACCTGCCCCCTTGGGATGAGTCTGTTCTGCACACGTCACCTCCCGATGGTGTCCCGCTGGGGAATATCCTGGTAGAGTAATACCTTTCTGCCTTACCAGCACTGACCTCTTTTCATGAAAAGAGACTGATGGGAAGGGGCTTGTATGGAGCATCACGATTAGCACAAAACAGGTGAGCCAAATGGCCTGCTTCTGTGTCAAATGTACAGTAAATTTACTTCAATATATCAATTCAATAACAATAGCTGGAATAGCAACAGAAAGCTAATGTGGATAAAACTCAACAACTGATTCCAAACATGCCATGACCTCAATTTATAGTGAGCGGAGGGGCTCTTGTGATGCAGTTACAGTGTCCCTACCTCTGAGCCAAGAGTCCCACCTGCGCCAGAGGGATGTCATAACATCTCTGAACTGCGAGATTAGACAATACCTATAATGTGAGCTGCCTCTCCTGAGGGTGGTGTATACTACAAGGTTCAGCAGCCTCCACATGGGACAATGGAGGGATTTCTGTCCATTTCCAGAAGAGGGTGAGGAATCCCTCATTGATAACTCCAGCCTCTCCTGGCATTCAGTACATCCAGCCCACATCCCTCAGCAATTACGTGATGATCAGAGGTAAGGCTAGCATCCAGATGTGGGAGGAGAATGGATTCAGTCCTGCTCCACTCTTGAGCCTGAGTCTCAGTGCATGGAGTGATTGCAGCCTCATTCAGCATTGCCTTCCTCTGCCTCCTCCTTGCTCACATTCTGATCGTACATTGCCAACAATGAAATGTTTGTGCAAAGATTTGGAGCAGACGCCGTATATGATGGCAGGCAGAGATGATGGAACTTACTGTTTATTAGCTCGGTGGCTTCTGTCTCTAAATTCTGCTTGAATTCGCTCTCACTGCACAGATCATCATCCATTCCCATAGTGGTCCCCATCTGTCTCCGATACTGGAAAGGAGTATTGCTCCCCGAACTGTAACTTGGGCAAATCTCTCCTTCCCCAAGAGATATCAGCTCATCTTCATCCTTCTCATTGACAGAAGCTGTGGTGGTATCACTCTGCACAGTAACCATGACAACAAGCACATCTGCAACATCTTGATCATCAGAAGAACTCGCCCATAGCTGTAGAATCAAATATAGAGAGATTACCACCAGCTCCCTCTACACTGACCCCCATCAAACACTCCCAGGACAGGAACAGCAAGGGGTTAGATACAGAGTAAAGCTCTCTCTACACTGTTCCCATCAAATACTCCCACGACAGGGAGAGGACAGAGTAAGATAAAATAAAGCTCCCTCTATACTGTCCCCATGAAACACAGGGTTAGATAGAGCAAAGCTCCCTCTATATCAATTGAGGTTCACTGGTTGCGGTACTGTCAGTGAGATCAGGCACCCATATGCCAAGCACACAAAGCCATTTCTTCAGAAACAAGTCATAACCTTTTCTGTCTATAATGAAGGATATAACTTACTTTGGTACTAGGATGATTATGAAAAGATTTGACAACCAGACTGTTTACAGGATCTGGGATTTTTGGAAAGATGATACGCTTTGATCTGGGAAAAGAAACATAATAAACATCATGCGTATGTTAGAACTGAAATAATGAGCATACATGCTGTGTGTGCGCTTATGCACGTATGTGTTGGAATGGAAATATTGAGTATCTGTGCATGTGCATGTGTGTTGGAGTGGGAATATTGAGTATGTCTGTGTGCATGCACATGTGTTGGAATGGGAATGTCTGATGTACCTTTTGATGCTGTATTGACAAACAGCAGCAATGGCGAAGACACCAAACATGACGCAGATAGCTGTTACCACAACGATTACTGTCAGCTCATTCCCATCTGAAATTCAAAATATTCTGTTTAATAAAATTTTCCAACTCAGTTACATTGTAACATTAATCTGTGTGTGTTCTTCAAGATTCTGGCAGAAATTTAGTGTCAGATTTGAGTGGGGAATGTTGCACATGATAAACAAATGTCAGGGAACACCCTGGTAGATTAGAAACAACAGCTGATTGGCCCAGATCCCTGTCAGGCCTACAGCCTGGTTTGGACCCAAGGCCATGAGCAGTTTATTATCATACAGTCATAAAGTCATAGAGTCATACAATATGGAAACAGACCCTTTGGTCCAACCCGACCATGCCGATCAGGTGTCCCAAACTAAACTTGTCCCATTTGCTTGCATTTGACCCATATCCCTCTTAAACCTTTCCTATCCATGTAATTATTTTAAATAACTTCTAAATGTTGTAACTGTACCTGTAACTATCACTTCCTCTGGCAGTTCATTCCACACATGAACCACTCTCTGTGTGAAAACACGGCCCCTCAGGTCCCTTTTAAATCTTTGCCCTCTCACCTTGATACTATGCTCTCTAGATTTGAATTCCCTCCCCACCATGGGAAAATACCTTTGCTATTCACCTTATCTATGTCCCTCATGATTTTATAAACCTCCTTCAGCTCCAAAGGTACCAGCCGATGCAGCCTTTCCCCATAACTCAAAACTCCTAACTCGACAACACCCTTGTAACTCTTTCCTGAACACTTTCCAATTTAATAATATCCTTCCTATAGCAGGGTGACCAGAACTGTACACAGTACTCCAAAAATCACCAATATCCTGTACAACTTCAACATGATGTCCCAACTCCTGCACTCGATGGTTTGAGCAATGAAGGTAAGTGCACCAAATGCCACCTTCACCTCACTTACACGAGACAGAAGCCAGGAAATTCCCTGTGCTCAGGGATTCCCTCTGACAGGATTCAGTTGGGTGATGGTGGAAAGATTGGGGTGAGGATCTAGTAGGGGAATAGGGACAAGGGGTAAGCAAAAGGACAAGAGGTGGAATGGGGAGAAAGGGTAGGTAGAGATGGAAGGGGTAATGAGGTGATGAATTAAAGGAGTGAAGAGTTAATGGGTGAAGGGTTATGGAGTGAGTGGGAATCAGTGTGAGTTGGGTAAAGGGCTGAAACTGTAATTTCATGAGGCATAACCAGCTGAGGAGCTAAGTTTCCTGTAAGAACCATTCACAGAGATGTTTATCAGTTCATTGGGATAAGTGAGAACTGCAGATGCTGGAGAGTCAGGGTTGAAAATTATGGCACTGGAAAAAGCACAACAGGTCAGGCGGCATCTGAGGAACAGGAGAGTCGACATTTTGGCTGGGCCTTTCATCAGATCATTGGGGCTGACACTGAAAACTGATATTTGTCTGAAGAAATATCCTGATTGAGGGTATCTGATGAGAAGTAATGTGGGGTGCAGGGGATAGGAGAGGAACCAAGGCAAGGGATCTTTCAGTAAATGCCACTAGGAAATCCAGTGTGTTAGTAACTGAGCGTGGACCATGAAATGAATGGAGCCCACTCACAAAGAACAGGTTCCTGGCTCCCAAAGCCCTTCCCCATTGCAGCTTTTCCTCACCTCATGTCAGGTTCTATTGAAGATTGATTAATAATAATGCAATGAAGATTATGCTGAGAAATTGGTTACTTTCACACTCTCATACTCCACCACACTAGTCTGTTTAACGCTGGGGTAAACAGTGTAAGTGCAAAAGACAAGGGTTAATGTGATTGAACAATCAGGCTGGGTAGGTCACAGGCACCAGACTGTAGCTGACATTACCATATTCCTTGGTTTGGAAGTTGCGGAGAGTGTTGGCTCCAATTCCAGCAGTTGTGACAGCACAAATCTCCACTGTGTACAAGCTTGAAGCATTCAGACTCAACAGAGTGAAGCTCAAAGTTGAGGAGTTAACTGAAGCAGCTAAAGATAAATCAGAATCAGATGGATAATCACTGAGGGAAACACAACCAATCATATTCATTCATACTTGACAAACTCACATCTTTCACACATTCAACACAATCACTGGCAACCTAAAATATTTTTGGGATAGTTTTTTTTGAAGAATACACCATGGAGACATCCAAACAGCAGCCTACCCCAGCTCTGGTACTGTGCAATAAGATATGATCTCATAGTGAAGGCACTCCTCAGCAGCAATAATTACAAGATAATATAAAGTTTTGACTGCCAGAATAGGGTCAATTGTTTGGAAAACTGATGAGCAATAATGAAATGAAAGCAATTCAAACAAATTTGGAGTTTATTACATTTGAAAAGCTTGGGGCCCTGTTGAGAAGGACGAATTAGCCAAAACAATTGGCGATATTATGCCTGCAATTATTCTATTAAAACATGAGTTAGGCAGGTGGTTTCCCTGAATTAAGAAAAGCTTTGGAATGAAAAGAAGTTAATTTGTACTTTTCCCTGGGAACTAGTGACTGTGCCAGATTGGCCTGGGGAATGGGTGGAGTATAGTCAGGTTCTGAGAGTATAGTCAGGTTCTGAGGGTAACTGAATTCATCAAGAGCATACTCAGTAAACAGGATTGTTTGAGAGAAACATTGAAGATTGTGTCAGCTTTGGGTTTCCTTGGAAGATGAGACACAAAACCAGACTGAATCCTGGAGTAGAACTGGGTCAAAGTAGAGTGGGAGGAAGTGTAATGGCAATATCACTGAATGGGAAACGCAGAGTCCTGGGGTAATTCACTGGGATTGTGTTAAAATCCCATCGTAGCAGCTTTCCTGTATTTTCAAGAAACCTGCTCCCTCTAAGACATTTTATTCTATGACGATCTCAATTTTTTAGATTAGATCCCTACAGTGTGGAAACAGTCCCTTCAGCTCAACAAGTCCACACCGACCCTCTGAAGAGTAACCCACCCAGACCCATTTCCCTCTGAATACTGCACCTAACACTATGGACAATCTAGCATGGCCAATTCACCTGACCTGCACATCTTTGGACTGTGGGAGGAAACTGGAGCACCCGGAGGAAACCCACACAGACACGGGGAGAACGTGCAAACTCCACACAGACAGTCACCTGAGGCGGGAATTGAACCTGGGACTCTAGTGCTGTGAGGCAGCAATGCTAACCTCTGAGCCAATGTTGGGGTAATTGAAATCCCCCAGTGTAATTACCCTCTTGGTGTTTTCCTGAAGCAATGTGCTTCATTTTAAAATGGCTGAGTAAAACACTCCAGAGACAATTGTGGATAGGTAATGAATACTGGACACCACCCATGCCCTCCACCTCCTCCAAGACTTCCGTTTCCCCGGCCCCCATCACCTCATCTTCACCATAGATATCCAGTTCTTCTACACCTCCATCCGCCATGACCAGGGCCTCCAAGCCCTCTGTTTCTTCCTCTCCTGACGTCCCCAACAGTACCCTTCCACCAACACTCTCATTCGTTTGGCTGAATGGGTCCTTACTCTTAACAATTTCTCCTTCGAATCCTCCCACTTCCTCCAGACCAAAGGGGTAGCCATGGGCACACGTATGGGTCCCAGCTATGCCTGTCTCTGTCGGCTACGTAGAACAGTCCATCTTCCGTAATTACACTGGCACCACTCCCCACCTCTTCCTCCGCTACATTGATGACTGCATTGGCGCCACCTCGTGCTCCCGCGAGGGGGTTGAGCAATTCATCAACTTCACCAACACATTCCATCCTGACCTTAAATTTAACTGGACCATCTCTGACACCTCCTTCCCCTTCCTGGACCTCTCCATCTCCATTAATGACACACGACTTGACACTGACATTTTTTACAAACCCACCGACTCCCACAGCTACCTGGATTACACCTCTCCCCACCATACATCTTGCAAAAATGCCATTCCATTTTCCCAATTCCTCCGCCTCCGCCGTAAGTGCTCTCAGGAGGACCAGTTCCACACCAGATGGCCTCCTTCTTTAAAGACTGCAATTTCCCTTCCCACGTGGTTAAAGATGCCCTCCAAGGCATCTCGTTCACATCCCGCACCTCCACCCTCAGACCCCACCCCTCCAACCGTAACAAGGACAGAACCCCTCTGGTGCTCACCTTCCACCCTACCAACCTTCGCATAAACCAAATCATCCGCCGACATTTCCGTCACCTCCAAACAGACCCCACCGCCAGGGATATATTTCCCTCTCCACCCCTTTCTGCCTTCAGCAAAGATTGTTCCCTCCGTGAGTACCTGGTCAGGTCCACGCACCCCCCTACAACCCACCTTCCCCTACGACTGCAGGAATTGCAAAACCTGTACCCACGCCACCTCCCTCACCTCCATCCAAGGCCCTAAAGGAGCCTTCCACATCCATCAAAGTTTTACCTGCACATCCACCAATATCATTTATTGTATCTATTGCTCCTGATGTGGTCTCCCCAACATTGGGGAGACTGGACGCCTCCTAGCAGAGCACTTTAGGGAACATCTCTGGGACACCCGCACCAATCAACCACACCGCCCTGTGGCCCAACATTTCAACTCCCTCCCCCACTCTGCCAAGGTCATGGAGGTCCTGGGCCTCCTTCACCGC
>NC_057740.1:44222300-44224848 GCF_004010195.1 Chiloscyllium plagiosum
GCAGGACAGGTTAATTGGGCATACGGACACTTGGCTTTATCAGATCCTGGATTAGAGTGGTGCTTGAAAAGTACAGCAGGAGGAGCAGGAAAATCGATGTTTTCCCTTCTGGCTCTCTGCCTGTAATCCTGATGAAGGGCTTTTGCCCGAAACGTCGATTTTCCTGCTCCTCGGATGCTGCCTGACCTGCTGTGCTTTTCCAGCACCACTCTAATCCAGAATTTGGTTTCCTGCATCTACAGTAATTGTTTTTACCCAAAGATACCCTCATCCCATGAAAGAAGAAAGCAAAAGTTCCAGAGGCATCATCCGTGTTGTAGCCTGCAGTTCAGGACTGCAATTCAGAATGAGATAATGTTGGAAAGGGGAAAATGACCAGAAGATTTTATTTAGTTAGAAGCTAAAGGGAGAAGTAATCAGGTTGTGACTGGGGCTTGCACCACTGCTTCAGTCCCATGTTTCCACATAAAATTAGTCTTTTCAACTAACAAGATGATGGATTAAATATCGAGATCAGGTTTTAAACATCAGGATCCATCAACCAGGTTTCTTAATAAATACACGATTGTGTTTATTATCTAAACAATTTTTTCCCATAAAGGTGAAATAATATTTACAAATGCTTAACCCTCTAAATATGCCCAATGCCCCCTCAGTCCAGGAAAAGGAAAAACAATGTCTGCTGAGATTGACATTCTGGATAAATAAATCCACATTAACCCATGGTTTATTCTTGCATGCAAAAAGCTAAGGATATTCTAGAGTCTGTTGGAATGATATTCTGGCATGTGTGGTCAGGTCACGAACTGAATACAGCTCTCCCTGAAATTTCACAGTTCGGTTGGGAAATAAAATCTTGAGTTGGTCATTCATCATTCTTTCAAAACAACAATTGTTCACAGCAAACTTTCCTCCAAACTATCTTAGCTGATGTCCATCCACCTGAACCAAAACAATCACTGCTCGACAAAACTCCCCACAGGCAGCCGACTGTAGTTGTCACCAGCTGAATGACTTCTAAGAAGTCTTATTAAAATATTTCCAACATACAGTGAACTATCAATGACCTCTTTTAAATAAACTATTCCAGGTATGTCCACAAAACTCAAAAAAAGGTTTTCCCACAATCCTTCAAAATTTAAGTCCTTCAAGTAATATTAACTATAGTGTCTTTATAACTCAGTTATTCTCCTAACACAATGTAGTTTAATAAAACATAGAACATAGAAAAGTACAGCACAAAACAGGCCCTTTGGCCCACAATGTTGTGCCAAGGTTTAATCCTAATGTAAAATATAATAACCTAACCTACGCACCCCTCAACTCACTGCTATCCATGTGCATGTCCAGCAATCACTTAAATGTCCCCAAAGACTCTGCTTCCACCACCACCGCTGGCAACACATTCCATGCATTCACAACTCTCTGTGTAAAGAACCTATCTCTGGCGTCTGTTCTATACACTTCCCCTAATATCTTAAAATTATGACCTCTTGTACCAGTCAATCCTGCCCTGGGTAAAAAGTCTCTGGCTATTGACTCTATCCATTCCTTCATTATCTTGTATACCTCGGTCAGGTCTCCTCTCTTCCTCCTTCTCTCCAGAGAGAAAAGTCTAAGCTTAGTCAACCTTTCTTTATAAGGCTAGTCCTCCAGTCCAGGCAGCATCCTGGTAAACCTTCTTTGCACCCTCTCCAAAACCTCTGTATCTTTCCTATCGTAGGGCAACCAGAACTGGACACAATATTCCAAGTGTGGTCTGACCAGGGACTTGTAGAGCTGCAACAAAACCTCGCAGCTCTTAAACTCAATCCCCCTGTTAATGAAAGCCAAAGCATCATATGCTTTCTTAACAACCCTATCCACTTGGGTGGCAATTTTGAGGGATCTATGTACTCACACACCCAGATCCCTCTGTTCCTCCACACTGCCAAGAATCCCATCTTTAATCCTATATTCAGCATTCGTGTTCAACCTTCCAAAATGCATCACTTCACATTTATCCAGGTTGAACTCCATCTGCCATTCCTCAGTCCAGTTCTGCATCCTGTCTATGTCACGCTGCAGCCTACAGTAGCACTCTATACTATCGATGAAACCTCCAACCTTTGTGTCATCTGCAAATTTACTAACCTACCCCTCAACCTCCTCATCCAAGTCATTTATAAAAACTACAAAGAGCAGAGGCCCAAGAACCTCTGTGGGACCCTACTCAACACTGTCCTACAGGCAGAATATTTTCCACCTACAACCACTCTCTGCCTTCTGAATTCAGATAGCCAAATCTCTCTGTATCCTATACTTCCTGACTTTATGAATGAGCCTACCATTGGGAACCCTATCAAATGCCTTGCTGGAATCCATATACACCACATACACTGCTCTACCGTTATCGACCTGTCTTGACACCTCCTCAAAGAACTCAATAAGATTTGTGAGGCATGACCTGCCCCTCACAAAGCCATGCTGACTGCCTTTAATCACACTATGCTTTGCCAAATAGTCATAAATCCTATCCCTCAGAATTCTTTCCAAAACTTTGCTGACC
>NC_057740.1:44226485-44245539 GCF_004010195.1 Chiloscyllium plagiosum
GGTGGATGGGAGATCCCCCGAGGTGATGAGGTTATGGACGGTCTGGGAGATAATGGTTTGTTCTTTCCACCTATCACATTTCCGACGCCCCTCCCCCAAGTCCCTCCTCCCTACCTTTTATCTTAGCCTGCTGGACAAACTTTCCTCATTCCTGAAGAAGGGCTTATGCCCGAAACGTCGATTCTCCTGTTCCCTGGATGCTGCCTGACCTGCTGCGCTTTTCCAGCAACACATTTCCAGCCCTTTCCTTAGAGAAAACTGAAGCAAAATACTCATTCAAGGCTTCCCCTATCTTCTCAGACTCCACATACAAGTTCCCTACACTATCCCTGACCGGCCCTACCTTCTCCCTGATCATTCTCTTATTCCTCACATATGAGTAAAATACCCTGGGGTTCTCCCTAATCCTTTTTGCCAAGCCTTTCTCATGCCCCCTCCTTGCTCTCCTCAGTCCATTTCTGAGCTCCTTTCTAGCAAGCCTATAATCCTCTGAAGCTGTGCTAGATCCTTGCTTCCTCCATCTTACGTAAGCTGCCTTCTTCCTTTTGACGAGAAGCTCCTCTGTTCTCATCATCCAAGGTTCCTTAATCTTACCCTTTCTTACCTGTCTCAGAGGAACAAATTCATGCATCACTCGCAACAACTGCTCCTTAGACAGTCTCCACACGTCTGCTGTGCCCTTTCTGTGGAACAATTGCTCCCAATCTGTACTTCCCAACTCCTGTCTGATAGTGTCATAGTTTCCTTTTCCCCAATTAAATATCTTCCCTTGGTGATGGCTCCTTTCCCTCTCCAAGACTATGGTAAATGTGAGGCAGTTGTGATCACTGTCACCAAAGTGTTCTCCCGTCGCGAGATCTGACACCTGTCCTGGCTCATTGCCAAGCACCAAATCCAAAATGGCCTCTCCCCTTGTCGGTATGTCTACATACTGAGTAAGGAAACCCTCCTGAACACACCTGACAAAAATGGCTCCATCCAAACCATCTGTACTCAGGAAGGTTCCAGTCAATATTGGGAAAGTTGAAGTCACCCATAACAACCACCCTGCTACATCTGCATTTTTCCAAAATCTGCCAGCCTTTGAGTTCTTCAATCTCCCTACTACTCCACCATTCAATCATGGCTGTTAAGTTTCTCAATCCCATCTCCCACTTTCTCCCCATAACCTTGACCCCCTTGATACTCAAGAACCTATCTATCTCAATCTTAAATATATTCAATGACCTGGCCTCCACAGCCTTCTGTGGCAGTGAATTCCATAGGTTCTCTGAACATCAGCATTTGTAAATTTCATGCCCTTTAAAACATAGACCATAAAACATTCCAGCGCAGTGTCATCTGCAAATTTACTAACCCGTCCTTCTATGCCCTCATCGAAGTCATTTTTAAAAATGACAAATAGCGGTGAACCCAAAACAGATCCTTGCGGTAACTGAACTCCAGGATGAACATTTCCCATCAACCATCACTTTCTATCTTCTTTCAGCTAGCCAATTTCTGATCCAAACCGCTAAATCACCCTCACTCCCATGCCTCTGTACTTTCTGCAATAGCCTACCACGGGGAACCATATCAAACACTTTACTAAAATCCATACACACCACATCAACTGCTTTACCCTCATCCACCTGTTTGGTCACCATCTCAAAGAATTCAATAAGGTTTGTGAGGCACGACCTACCCTTCACAAAACCATATTCACTATCCCTAATCAACTTATTCTCTCTAGATGATTACAAATCCTATTTCTTAGAACCTATTCCATCATTTTACCCACAACTGAAGTAAGGCTCACTGGTCTATAATTACCAGGGTTGTCTCTACTCCCCTTCTTGAACAATGGGACAACATTTGCTATCCTCCAGTCTTCTGGCACTATTCTGTAGACAATGATGACATAAAGATCAAAGCAAAAGTCTCTGCAATCTCTTCCCTGGCTTCCCAGAGAATGCTAGGTTAAATCCCATCCACCCCAAGAAACCTATCTATTTTCACACTTTCCAGAATTGCTAACACCTCCTCCTTGTGAACCTCAATCCCATCCAGTCTAATCTAGTCTAGTCTAATATTTAAAAAAAATTCTGCTTCTCTATATATGATCAAAATGGATAAGCTGACACATGCCTTCATTATATTCCGTCTACCACTTGGTTAACCTAAGCAAATCTCTATGCATTATCTTTAAGTCTTCCTCACAGCTTACATTTCCACCTTGTACCACCACCAATATAGAGACATTACTCTGTGTGCCTTTGTCTGAGTCATCAATATTGATTATAACTACTTGAGACCTCAAATCCTTGGGGCACTCTGCTAGCTACAACCTGCCAACCTGAAAACACTCCATCCATTCTTATTCTTTGCTCCAATCCATTAAACAACTCATTAGCCATGCCAATACATCACCCCAACTCCTCTTCTTTTAGCGTCGCCCATTTAAGTTGGGGGTCATTGGCTGATCACCATTCTCTATCTCCTCCTTTTGGCCATTCTTTTAGTTTCACTGTGTTTGACTTTCTCATGGAGGCACCCTTCCATCTGGTCTTCTCCCTACCTTTGATTCTTCATCTTGGCTGTCCTGTGTCTGTTACTCACCTCACCATGCTCTGTTTCAGGTGATCAGAGCTTCTTAAAAAAGCCTTAAAGGATAGACAAGGTAGATGCTGCAAAGGTGTTACTTCTGCTCGGGAGTCCAGAACTAGAGTTCACATTTAAAAACAATTGGGATGTCATTTAGGACTGAGATGAGGAGAACATTTCTTTTACTTGCATATTATGAATATTTGCAATTCTCTACCACACAGTAATGTGAAAGCTCAGCCTTTGAGTATGATTAAGGGAGAGATTTATTGATTACTAATGGGCCCACACTCTACATTGAATCCTTGATGTGCACGCTCCTGATTTTGTCCCTTCTTTTACTCCACTTGTCCATCTCAGCATCTGCAGCTCATAAGGCTCCTGTCTTTGTTCCTCTCTTTTTGATGTTGCCCAAGGTTCTGCACAATGTAACGGGGTCAGTTTCACTGTTGGCTTGTAGGTTATCCCTGCCAGTTTCCTATTAACCAATATTCCTTCAGAACAAAAGTACGGCAGATGCTAGAAATCTGAAATAAAAACTGAAAGTGCTGCAAATACTCAGCACATCTGGTAACATCCATGGAGCACATATGTATTTCCATCTGTTTCTATTTATCACTCCATTGCATTTCTTCCAATTGTTCACTAAAAATAATCCACTGCTCATTTCAATTCCCATCTTCTGTCATCACTGTCCTCAGGTAATTGAAAATATCATTTCTCCTACTTGTGACCCATGACCTTTACACCTTCACATGACTCCTCTTTAATCAGCTCAAATTGATTGCCCAAAACTTGATTCTTCTGGTCTCCTGGTCTTCAATGCCCTGTCTTCTGCATATATATTATTACCAGACCCATGAACTCCTCTGCATTTTCCTCTGCATCAAATACCTTTGGAAATCAAAGTATATTAAATTTAGTGGTTTATCTTTTTCTCTCCCACTTGTTACATCTTCAAAAGAAACTCTACTCAATTAGTTGAAGATGATTTCTTTGCTGTAAAACCATGGTAACTCTATCTGACTCATTTGATTTTTTTGCCAGGCAATGTTCATATTTTCTAATAATAGATTTCAGCGTTTTCTTGATGACTTGTGAGAACTGACCTATTGTTAGCTTCTTGTTTTCTCTTTTCCTCCTTTCTTGAACTGTGATGTTACATTTGCCACTTCTATTCCATTCAGATCTTTGCACAATCTAGTCAGGAGTATATCTTTAAAACTCTAGGACATAGGCCATCAGGTCTTGTAGTTTTAGTCACTGAAGATTCTCCAGTACTCATTCTTTTCTGATTGTGCACACTGACCAACTCACACTCATATACACTCATACACTCACACCCACTCTCAAACTCACACTATTTCACACATATGTGACAAAATCTTGCATTGATATACAACAGAAGGGAATATATACTGGGAACTGGAACTGTACTCTGGTATTGTTGCTATGAACTATGCATTGGAATTAGGTCTGTGTTTCTATGGCCATGGCAGTGAGACAGGTTTTGGAAATGCTCTTTTCTTACTGTGTGTGTGGTTCCAGTGGTCCCTGTAGATGATGAGGTATTTCTGCATGCTTCCCTGACACTGTTCCAGAGGCATCTCCTTCCATTCAAGGAGCGCTGAGTGTTTCCTGATGTTGGTCACATTGACCTTGCGGGGTCCATGGGTTGGTGCTAAACATAAACAACATCATTGAATCAGAAAGTGCACAAGGAGCCATTCAGCCTATTTCCCCAATGCTGGCTCTTTGAAAGAGTTATTCAATTAGACCCAAGAAATTAGACAACAAAAAGCCCAAAGAAACAGACTAGAGCAGTTTCAGTGCATAGACTGGGGTCAGGTTTTGCATCAGACAGAAATGATTCCTTTGAAACTGACACAAAGTTAATCAAACACAGAAGACTCCAGGGTTCCATCATGCCTGAATCCCAAATCTTGTGACCCAGTAATAAGCATATGGCCAGAGGTAAGGTTCTGACAGCTCTATCCTGTTTATTGGTACCTCAGCTATGTTTGTCAGCAAGTAATTGTGATAATAACAAGGTCAGCCAGGTGGACCTCATACAATATTAACTTGGTCCAATCAGGGAGCTCTGGCTGACAGATGTAAACAGGAGAGTCAGAGGTTCTGTTAACTCTGCAAGTGGCTCTGAGGGAGCTGGATCAGTGTCAGGGTCTCTACATGTGGGCGGCACAGTGGCACAGTGGTTATCACTGCTGCCTCACAGCGCCAGAGACCTGGGTTCAATTCCCGCCTCAGGCGACTGACTGTGTGGAGTTTGCACATTCTCCCCGTGTCTGCGTGGGTTTCCTCCGGGTGCTCCGGTTTCCTCCCACAGTCCTAAGATGTGCAGGTCAGGTGAATTGGCCATGCTAAATTGCCCATAGTGTTAGGTAAGGGGTAAATGTAGGGGTATGGGTGGGTTGCGCTTCGGCGGAGCGGTGTGGACTTGTTGGGCCGAAGGGCCTGTTTCCACACTGTAATCTAATCTAATCTAATGTGTAAGTAAAGGGTGACTTGGTAACAGGATACCAACCCCTGTGGAGTTTATTTCAGTAACAGTGAGAAACATATTTCTGGCACCAGGGTTTATAGTTGCACTGGATCTGTTAACGCTGGCCTCTTTTGCAATCAGTTCTCAAGACTTCCCGTCTGACTGTTTGAGATCCATTCCCTGTGTTAGGTAGGGGCTGACCCTGACACAGAATCAATGTCAACACATTGATATCCTAAAGTTAAGAAACAGAAAGTTAGCAAGTCTGACAACATCTGTGGAAGAGAAACAGAGTTGACAATTCGAGTTTGACATGATATTTCTTCAGCCTTTTATATCCTGGACTGCTGGGAGCTACAGAGAACCAGAACCCTCTCTCTAACAGAGATCTTGGAAAGATCTTCACAATGGTTAGTGAGAGAAACAACCTCTTGTTTTCTCAGCAGCTTTGCCCAATTGATCTTGGATAGACATGCAGGAGGCTGGAAGAACACAGCAAGCCAGGTAGCTTCAGGAAGTAGAGAAGTCACCTGATGTTGCCTGGCTTGCTGTGTTGTTCCAGACTCCTGCTTGCCCACCTCATTTTCTCAGTAGCTTTGTCAAATTGATTTTGAAATTATGATCTTCATCATTAGGAAGACTTTGGGCTGATGACTTAAGTTACAACTTACGTAGTTGCTGAGTGCAAGCACTGCCTGATCCAATGGTATAGCCTCCCACGCTTTGGCAGCCTTTTCTCTTCCGAAAGCCATTAGTGTGAACGGTGACCCGGTAAAACCTCAGTGGCTGCAGCCCCTCAAATACCTTCTGGAACATTCCTGTAAATAACTCAACATTAGATACACAAGACAATTGGAACATAAAACATAGAACAGTACAGCACTGTACAGGTTCTTCAAGCCCTCGATGTTGTGCCAGCTGGCATAGTTGGGGCCCATGAGGTAGCCCATGGCTACCCCTTTGGTTTGGAGGAAGAGGGAGGATTTAAAGGAGAAATTGTTGAGGGTGAGGACCAGGTCAGCCAAACGAATGAGGGTGTCAGTGAAAAGACACTGGTGGGGACATCGGGAAAGGAAGAAACGGAAGGCTTGGATGCCTTGGTATGGTGGATGGATGTGTATAGGGAGTGGATGTCCATGGTGAAAATAAAGCGTTGTGGGGCCAGGTAAATGAAAGTCATGAGGAGGTAGAGTGTGTGGGTGGTTTCCCGAACGTATGTGGAGAGTTCCTGGACCCGGGGGAATAGGATGGTGTCAAGGTGTGCAGAGATGAGTTCGGTGAGGCAGGAGCAGGCTGAGACGATGGGCTGAACAGGGCAGTCAGATTTGTGAATCTTCGGTAGGAGGTAGAACTGGGCAGTGTGGGATTCCGAGACTGAGGTTGGAGGCTGTGAGTGGGAGATCCCCTGTGGTGATGAGATTGTGGATGGTCTGGGAGATGATGGTTTGGTGATGGAGGTGGGGGGGGCAGTCAGAAGAGGCTTCAGTGATGTAGAGGTTGGTGAGCCAAATGACCACAACAACAGCTCCTCCCTCTGTGCCCCACCACCTTGTCTGCTAGTTGGGGTTGGGGCAGAAGGAGTGGAGGGCTCTGTGTTGCTTCCACCCCACCACCCTCCGGATACACCGCATCATCCTCCACCATTTCCCCATCACCAGGGATGTATTTCGGAGTCCCTCCACGACCTCCCTTGTCAGGTCCACGCCCTCCAACAACCCACCCTCCCCTCCTGGCACCTTCCCCTGCCACCAGAAGAATTGCAAACCCTGCACCCATACCTCCCCCCTCACCTCCGTCCAAGGTCCCACATCCGATATTTACCTGTACTCCCACACACATCATCTACTGTATCCGTTGCACCCAATTTGGTCTCCTCTACATTGGAAAGGCAGGACGCCAACTTGCAGATTGTTTCAGAGAACATCTCTGGGACACCCAAACTAACCAACCCCACCGCCCTTTGACTGAATACTTTAACTCCCCCTCCCACTCCCCCAAGGACCTGCGCCTTCTCCATTACCAAACCCTTACCACTCGCCACCTCATCTTCCACCTTGGGACCCTCCAACCTCACGGGATCAATGGGGATTTCACCAGCTTCCTCATTTCCCTTCCCCTCACCTTATCCCAGTCCCAACCTTCCAACTCAGCACCGCCCTCTTGAACTGTCTTACCTGTCCATCTTCCTTCCCACCTATCCACTCCATACTCCTCTCCCACTTATCACCATTAACCCCACCCCCTCTACCTACCTATTGCACTCTCAGCCATCTCCCCGCCAGCCCCACCCCCTGCCCATAGAACAAAGAAGATTTACAGCCCAGGAACAGGCCTTCGGCCCTCCAAGTCTGAGCCGATCCAAATCCACTGTTGAAACCTATTGTCCAATTCCTAAGCATCTGTATCCCTATTTGTATCCCTCTGCTCCCCACCTACTCATCCATCTGTCCAGATGCATCTTAAACGAATCTCCCGTGCCTGCCTCTATCACCTCTGCTGGCAACTCATTCCAGGCACGTACCGCCTCCTGTGTAAAGTACTTGCTGCATGTATCCCCCTTAAACTTTTCACCTCTCACCTTGAAAGCGTGACCTCTTATTGGATCCTTCACCCTGGGAAAAAGTTTGTCCCTATCCACCCTGTCTCTACCCTTCATGATTTTGTAAACTTCAATCAGGTTCCCCATCAATCTCCTTTTTTCTAATGAAAACAATCCTAACCTACTCAACCTCTCTTCATAACCAGCACCTTCCATACCAGGCAACATCCTCGTAAACCTTCTCTGTACCCTCTCCAAAGCATCCACATCCTTTTGGTAATGTGGCGACCAGAACTGTACACAGTATTCTAAATGTGGCCGAACCAATGTCTTGTACAATTTTAACATGACCTGCCAACTCTTATACTCAATACCCCGTCCCATTTATCTCTCAACCCCCCGGCCCACCAACCTCATTCCTGATGAAGGGCTTATGCCCAAAACGTCGATTCTCCTGCTCTTTGAATGCTGCTTGACCTGCTGTGCTTTTCCAGTGCCACACTCTTTGACCCAAATGTATTTGATTCTACTCTCACCGCTGGCAGTGCATTCCACACACCCACCATTCTCTGTGTAAAGAACCTACCTTTGACATTTCCCCTAAACCTTCCTCCAATCACCTTAAAATTATGCCCCCTCATGATAGCCTTTTCCGCCCTGGTACAAAGTCTCTGGCTATCCACTCTATCGATGCCTCTCATCATCTTGTACACCTCTATCCAATCACCTCTCATCCTTCTTTGATCCAATGAGAAAAGCCCTCATTCCCTCAACCTTTCTCCATAAGACATTCCCTCCTGTCCAGGCAGCAGCGTGGTAAATCTCCTCTGCACACTCACTGAAGCTTCCACATCCTTCCCAAAATGAGGGGACCAGAATTGAACACAATATTCCAAGTGTGGTCTCACCAGGATGGTTAGCTGCAGCATAACCTCATGGCTCATAAACTCAATCCCTCTGCTAATGAAAGCCAACAACCATATCCCTTCTTAACAACTCTATCAACCTGGGTGGCAACTTTGAGGGATCTTTGGACATGGACTCCAAGATCCCTCTGTTTCTCCACACTGCCAAGAGTCCTGCCTTTAACCCTGTATTCTGCATTCAAATTCAACCTTTCAAAATGAATCACTTCACACTTTTCCAGGTTGAACTCCATCTGCTACTTCTCAGCCCAGCTCTGCATCCTGTCAATGTCCCGTTGCAACTTACAACAGCCCTCCCCACACTATCCACAACTCCATCAAACTTCATGTCATCAGCAAACTTACGAACCCACCCTTCCACTTCCTCATCCAAGTCATTTATAAAAATCACAAAGAGCAGAGGTCCCAGAATCGATCCCTGCAGAACACCACTGGTCACCAAGCTCCAGGCTGAATACTTTCCATCTACTACCACCCTCTGTCTTCTATGGACCAGCCAATTCTGTATCCAGACAGACAAATTTCTCTGTATTCTAAGTGTCCTTACTTTCTAAATGAGCCTACTGTGGGGAACTTTATCAAATGTCTTGCTAAAATCCATATACAGCACATTCACTGCTTTATATTCATCAATGTGTTTTGTCACATCCTCAAAAAATTCAATAAGGTTTGTGAGGCATGACCTGCCCCTCACAAAACCATGTTGACTATCTCTAATCAAACTATGGTTTTCCAAGTAATCATAAATCCTGTCTCTCAGAATCCTTTCCAATACTTTGCCCACCACTAACTTAAGACTGACTGGTCTGTCATTCCCAGGATTATCCCTATTCCCTTTCTTGAACAAGGGAATAACATTTGCCACCCTTCAATCATCTGGCACTACTCCAGTGGACAGTGAGGACAAAGAGATCGTCGCCAAAGGCACAGCAATCTCTTCCCTCACTTCCTGTAGTAACCTTGGGCATATCCCGTCTGGCCCAGGGGATTTATATATCTTATGTTTTTTCAAAATTTTCAACACATTCTCCTTCTTAACATCAACCTGTTCGAGCATATCAGTCTGTTTCACACTGTCCTCAGAAACGTCAAGGTCCCTCTCAGTAGTGAATACTGAAGCAAAGTATTCATTAAGGATACTCCGACTCCAGGCGCAGGTTCCCTCCACTATCCCTGATTGGCCGTACCCTCACTCTGGCCATCCTCTTCTCCTCACATAAATGTAGAACGCCTGAGGGTTTTCCTTAACTTTACCCGCTCTGAAGCTTTTCCAAGCCCCCTCCCCCCCAGCTTCTAGCGCTCCTAAAGTGCATTCTTCAGTTCCTTCCTGGCTACCTTATAACCCTCTAAAGCCCTGTCTGATCCATGCTGCCTCAACCTTAAGTAAGCATCCCTGTCTCAGAATCATACATAAACTCCATTCACAATAAGATCATGAGTGAAATACTTGATAATAATTTAGATAAATACAGTTGGGAGAGGACTGGAAGGATATGGTCAAGGAGTGAGATGATCAACAACAGGAGGTGGCTCATGTCAAACAAGACACTAAGTTACACAAGGTGCAGAGAATGTCTTTGGGAGACTGGATGCTCAGGATATTTAAATTTATGAACAATATATCGTTTCCCTTCACACTGTCCAATCAAACACTCCCAGGATATGGATAGCACAGGGTTAGATACAGAGTAAAACTCTTTCTACGTTGTCCCATCAAACATTCCCAGGACAGGGACAGCACGTGGTTAGGTACAGAGTAAAGCTTTCTCTACATTGTCTCCATCAGATACTCCCTGGACAGGGACAGCACATGGTTAGATTTTGTTTTGATTTTGGTTTAGATTGGTTTGCTTGCTGCTAATGTCCATCGCCCATAAATGAAAGAAAACAGTGAATTGATGGTTATGTCATAATGTTGGAAAGAGGTAGACTGGGAGGGTGTAAGATGTATGGATAGTACATGTGGATAATGTATGGATAATACATGTGGATAATGGCAGTGAAGATGCAAATTTTCTCTGCTGCTTGCTGACCTGTTTTGCTCTTAATTTTCAGTTCCCTTCGGGGTTGACAGGAGTTACTGAGAATTCTCACTTTTACCAGCTCCAGGACAATACAGTAGAACTTGGCTTCGTGATGAGTCCATGAGGCTTTCAAGGTCTGGTTATTGATGACTGTGACATTCAGGAATGGTGTTTCTGTGCAAACAGGAGTTAACGAAGATAATGAGCAGCAATACCAAACAGTCTGAGCTGGTCAGAAACTTTCAAATCCCTTTGTGGAGTCCCTGAGAGATTTTACAGTGTCTTTGAGTTTTAATTTGATATTTAAGTAGAAGTTTAATCGAACATTTCAGTCACCCACAAGAATCAGTCCTTTTGGAGTATCGATAACAGATGTCCATTCAGCCACCTCCCTCTCCTGCTCCAAGTTACTTGGCATCAGTTCCTAAAGAGAAGGTAACAATTAGGAGCAGGAGGAGGGCATTCAGCCCACAAGCCTGTTCTGCCATTTGATGTGAATCTGGCTGATTCATTGGTATTGCCTTCACTTTTCCATCTGCTCCCCATATCCTCGAATCCCTGGAGCCAAACATCAATTTATTTTAATCGTGTTCATATCAGGCACTAGGATTTTGGGTTTTAGACTTTAATGGAATGAGATAGAGACTGTTCACAGTAAACTGGGGAAGCTCTGCCAATAAATAAAACAACTGAGGAACAGAGGAGAGTGTTCAAAGAAACATTTATTGCCATTCAGAAGCAGTTAGTATCCATGAGAAGGAAAAACTTCACCTCACAAAAGAAAATAGCCATAGACATCTAAGGAGGTAAGGTACAGCATAAAATTAAAAGAAAGAGCTCATAAAAACACAAAGAGTATTACAGATCCCATAGAATGGAACAAAATCAAAGACCAACAAAGGGCCACAAAGCGGCTTATAAGTGTGTCTAAAAAGGATTATGAAAGAAAACTTGAAAGGGACATAATAGAGACTAAGAAGTGACTTGATAGTTATGTAAAGGGAAAAGAGCTGGTTAGGAACACTGTTGGCCCACTGAAGGCTGACAGTGGGGATATCGTCAATGGCTGGAGGGAAATGGCAGACATGCTGAATGATTAGGTAAAAACAAGAACTGCAGATGCTGGAAACCAGAGTCTAGATTAGAGTGGTGCTGGAAAAGCACAGCAGGTCAGGCAGCATCTGAGGAGCAGGAAAATCGACATTTTGGGCAAAAGCCCTTCATCAAGACTACAGGCAGAGTGCCTGCAGAGTGCAGAGATAAATGAGAGGAGGTGGGGGTGGGGAGAAAGTAGCATAGAGTACAATAGGTGAGTGGGTGTGGGGATGGAGGTGATAGGTCAGGGTCATGCTGAATGACTATTTTATTTCAGTATTTACAGCAGAAAAGGAGGATACCCTGCTGGAAGTCCCAAAGAAATTAACAGAGGACCATGGACAGAATCTAAATAAAATTAGCTTAAGTAAATCATTAATAATGGGGAAATTAATGGAACTGAAGAGTGATGAATCCCCAGGACCTGATGGTCTCCATCCATGGGCGTTAGGAGAGTCGGACAGCACGTTGCAGATAACCTAATCATAATCTTTCAGAGTTCCCTGGATTCAGGCACTGTCCCTCTGGATTGAAAATTTGTTTATATTACTCAGCTCTTAAAGAAGGGTGACAGAGGGAAGCCAGGGAATTATAGACCAGTTAGCCTGACATCTGTGATGGGGAAATTACTGGTGTCTATAACCAAGAATAGGGTGATTGATGAGCTCAAAAAATGCCAGTTAATCAGGGAAACTTAGCATGGATTCATAAAGGTATGACATGCCTGACAAACCACATGGAGTTTTTTTGAAGAGGTGACAAAGGTGGACACAGATAAGTTTACGAATGTTGTTTATATGGACTTCCAGAAGGTTTCTGGGAAAGAGTTACATGAGAGATTTTTAGCTAAGGTGGGCGCCCATGGAATTGAAGGCAAATTACTGACAAGAAAAGAAAATTGGTTGAGTGGTAGGAAAGACAGACTTGGAATAATGGGTAAGTACTCAAGTTGGCAGGACATGACGAGTGGTGTCCCACAAAGATCTGTGTCAGTGTCTCAGTTATTCACAATATTCATTAAACACTTAAATAATGGCGCAAAACATCAAATAACCAAATTTGCTGATGACACTAAACTAGGCAGCAAATTGCAGACAACAGCAGGAAATTGATAGATTAGGTGAATGGACAAAACTGTGGCAGGTGCATTTTACTATAAGCAAGTATGAGGTTATCGAATTGGACTGGAAGAGGATAGATGGGGTATTTGATTTAGAAAGCACAGTGTTAAATATAATGAGTGACTCATAGCTCTTTAAAATGCCATTAACAGGTGCAGAAACTGGCTCATACAATGCTGAGCTTCACATCTAAAGAGCTGCAGTATGATAACACAGATATTATGTTGCAGTTATACAAAACCCTAATTAGACCTCACTTGAAGAACTATGAGCAGATCTGGGCACCACATCTTAGGAAGGATATTTTGGTGCTGGAGGGAGTTCAACACAAGTTTACCAGGATAATACCTGGACTTCAAGGATTACGTTATGAGGAGAGATTGGACAAATCGGGCCTCTATTTTTTAGAATTTAAAAGGTTAATGAGGGATCTAATCGAGGTCTTTAGGATATTAACAGGGAAAGTTAGGGTAAAGATGCACTATTTCCAGAGTTGAAGATTCTAGAAAAGGGAGCATAGCCTAAGAATTAGGGCCAGGCCATTCAAGAGAACATATCAACCCCCTTCAGAATCTTGTATGTTGCAATGCGATCTATTCTTCTTTCGCCCGAGCGTATAGACCTAATTTGCTCAGTCTGTGATCATAGGGATAGCCCTCCTCATCCCCAGGTCCTTCATTCCATTGTAGATATGCATACTAAGATTCCACACAGTATTCAAGGAATGGTGTCTCCAAAACCATGTACAATTGCAGCAAAACGTCTTTGTTCTTTTTTCCCAGTCCCCAAGTATTGTTGATAATAACGGTCAGCATACTAATTGCTTTCTTAATTATTGTCTGTACCTAAATTTCACACTTCATAGTTTAATACGAAATGTTGACTATTTTAATTATATCATCACAGTGAATAACTCAGAGTTCTTCATATTTATTTCCTGTCACATTGCTGCCTACATGCTTAATCTATCTTGATCTCTGTCACCTCTTTGCATGGTCCTCACTGTTAAAATGCAACCAAGCTTTGAGACCAGCTGAGCAAGGGACAGTGTATGCAGTTCCTGGAAGGTATCTTGAATTACAATATGTTTTCACTGTACAGTTAACAAGTCGCATTGACTCCTGAGCCCCTGTGAGGTATTCATCACACCTCAGGCCCCCAACTGGTTTGTACCTTCAGGTGGTGCAGCAGGAATGAAGATAGATTCCATGCATGAGGTTCCTGCTCTGTTAAAGGCGATAATGGAGATGTTGTATGGTGCCAGTGAGATGGCAGTCTGGTACATGGATTTGTTGCGTAAAACCAGAGTGAAGCTGGTTTGATTCAGTGCTGGTTGGAAGATGAGGCTGTAACCGTTCACTTTGGTGTGAGGTGCAGTAGGGGGCTGTGGAAACAGTTTCATTGTTAGTAAAACAAAATTAAAAAGAGAACATCGTTTTTGAATCCTTTCTCCCTCTTGTGGGGCTTACCCACCTTCCCTTGAAGCATACCTTGGCCCAGTTCCACATTCTCACCATCTTCTGAGTTAAGATGTTTTTCTTGAATGACCAATGAATTTATTAATGACAATCTCAGAATTAATAAGTAACAAGAAAGGCTTGAACGTTTGAGCCTGTTTTTAGGGAATAACTTTGATGCGGGTATAAGTTTGATGAAAGGATGAGCCAGATAGATAGTTGCAGACAGTTTGACATTCTGGGATGAGGGGCTTGAGCCAGAAGTGTAAGCGTGAGACTTAGATCAGAGAGGGAATAAACCTCTACACAAATCATCATCAAGCGAGATACTCACTCTCAGGGTTTGCAGCTACAGCACAAATTCATCTGGAGAGATGGACGGAGGAATAGGAACTGGACAGGGAATCATGAATTGCATCAGTGAATAGAGGAAACAGTCTCAAGCAAAGGCTGATTGAGTCAAATGGTCCATTTTTACAATGCAACATTCCCACCGCTCCTACAGCTGCTTGGGCTGCTTCCTGGGGATTTATTATTCCTTTAAACTAATGCATTTTCAAGTTGTCAGATCAAAGGATTGTCTTTAAGATCAACTGAAAAATATATTTAAACCAATAGGGAGATTCATAATATGAGATTTTATTTTGAATAGACCCACAGACGATGGGGCGGGAGAGGCTTTGAACATGTCAGGAATCTATCTGTAAAATAAGGATTTAACTGTGGACCTTTACCTCATTTATAGCTCAAGCATGCTATTTCTTAAACTTTGCTAAAGCATAGGCAGTATAAAACCTCAAATCTATCCATAGGACTTTAAATAAGATTCAGGAGCAGAAGCAGTGTAAAAATACAAGGCACCTACAAGGCCCCAAAGGAGAGTTTTACCTCGCTTCAACACATGTCATTTACTGTATCCGTTGCTCCCCTCTACATTGGGGAGACAGGATTCCAACTTGCAGAGCGCTTTAGAGAACATCTCTGGGACACCCACACCAATAAACCCCAATGCCCCATGGCCGAACACTTCAACTCCCCCTCCCACTCCCTCAAAGACATGCAGGTCCTCGGCCTCCTCCAATGCCACAGCCTAATCACACGACGCCTGGAGGAAAACGCCTCAGCTTCTGCCTCAGGACCCTCCAACCAAATGACATCAATGTGGATTTCACCAATTTCCTCATTTTGCCTCACCCCATCTTATCCAAGATCCTTCCAACTCAGCACCGCTCTCATGACCTGTCCTTCCTGTCCATCTTCCTTCCCACTTATCCGTTCCACCCTCCTCTCTGACCTATCACCTTTCCCCTCATCTTCATTTACCTATCACATTCCCAGCTACCTTCCCCCAGCCCCACCTCCCTCCTATTTAGTTCTCAGCCCCTGCGGCTCACAAGTCTCATTCCTGATGAAGGGATTATGCCCAAAACTTTGATTCTCTTGCTCCTCGGATACTGCCTGACCTGCTGTGCTTTTCCAGCACCACACTCCTGACTCTGATCTCCAGCATCTGCAGTCCTCATTTTCTCCTAAAACCACAGGTCTATCATTCTTGGATTTAGTAATGTCTAATAACTTAAAATTCTAGCAAGATTGAGGAATTTCCAAAAGAAATTTCTACCATCGTGCATGTGATCTATTGAATTCTGTTATGCAGTTTCATGGTCCTGCCCTCAATGTATCCAAGTTTGTCAACATCTGACCAGGCATAAGCAGGTCAATGGATCATCTTTTTGATAAGGTTTATTCATGAAATCTTTCCAAACCTTCATCTGTGTTTGAATTATCAGGCTCCAATTCCAAAACAAAAACTTTGCTTCTTATCCTGCTTCTAAATGTAAAGGCCACTCTGCTTCCTCATTGGCAATGAAATAACCCAGATCCACACTGGAACCTCCTGCTCCCAATGGTCATAGGCTCATTTTCACAAATGAGCGTTTGTAATTATTCCCAAAACTTTACATTTCAAACTCACCATTCTCTGCTATTAATGTTCAACATTGGCAGATAACTATTTAAACAGACTCAATGTCCGCAGTTTTTGTGAGAGCTTTTTTTTCCAGTTAACCACACTCCATAAAACTCAAACCCCCAACTGATTACTAGTTCCCTATGTTTCTACAATCCATTCACAACCAATTACCTCTTCATTAGTACATCAATCATCTGTTTCTTCATTACATTATGTTTCATACGGTCCTTCAGACATTATTCAACTGAAATACCACCATCCTCAAACAACCAGTGCAAAAGATAAGGCTGAATCATTCGCAGCAATCTTCAGCTAGAAGTGCAGAGTGGGTGATTCCAGTGGTACCCAGCATCACAGATACCAGTTTTGGGCCAACTCAATTCACTCCATGTGATATCAAGAAACTGTTGGAGACACTGAATATTGCACGGGCTAACAACTCACCTCCTGACTCCCAAAGTCTTTCCACCACCTACAAGGCACAAGTCAGGAGTGGAATGGAATACTCCCCATCAGTACAGCTCCAACAACACTCAAGAAGCTTGACACTATCCGGGACAAAGCAACCTGCTTGATTGGCACCAAATCCACAAAAATCCATTAGCTTCACCACCAGTGCTCAGTAGCAGCAGTGTGTGTCATCTACAAGATGCACCACAGAAATTCACCAAAGATCCTCAGACAGCACTTTCTATATGCATGACCATTTGCATCTAGAAGGACAAGGGCAGCAGATACATGGGAATACCACCCCCAGCAAAACCCCTCCCCCCATGCCACTCACCATCCTGACTTGGAAATATATCACTGTTCCTTCATGGGTCAAAGTGAGGGCAGCACAGTGGCTCAGTGGTTAGCTAAATTAGATTAGATTACTTACAGTGTGGAAACAGGCCCTTCGGCCCAACACCATCCTGACTTGGAAATATATCACTGTTCCTTCATGGGTCAAAGTGAGGGCAGCACAGTGGCTCAGTGGTTAGCTCTGCTGCCTTACAGCGCCAGGGACCCGGGTTCAATTCCAGCCTCGGCCGACTGTCTGTGTGGAGTTTGCACATTCAGCCTGTGTCTGTGTGGGTTTCCTCCTTGTGCTCTGGTTTCCTCCCACAATCCAAACGTGTAGGTTAGATGAATTGGCCATGCTAAATTGCCCATAGTGTTCAGGGGTGTGTCAGTTAGGTGCATTAGTCAGGGGTAAATGCAGAGTAATAGGCTGGGGGCAAGTGTCTGGATAGGTTGTTCTTTGAATAGTCAGTATAGACTTGTATGGCCAAATGAATCTATGAATTCAATGAAAATCATGGAATTCCCTCCCCAATGGCATTGTGGCTTTACTACAGCAGATAAAACAAAGCAGTTCAAGAAAGCAGCTCACCCCCACCTTCTCAAGAACAATTAGGGATGAGTATGGCCAGTCAGTGATGTCCATGTCCCAAGAATGAATAAATTTTTAAAAAGAAATTACATGATAACAGCACACCAAGAGACTGCAGGGGATGCCAAAGTAATTCTCAACATTCTCCTAGACTGCAAATCTCAGAGAAACAACCCTTGCAGTTGTGATCATTCCCCTTTCTAAGACTTCTCATCACACCCCCACCTGAGCAGCTGACACTTACTCACTTACCCAGCTTTCTTGCAGATCATGCCCATGCCTCACAATTACCCTGATAATTTTTTTCCAGCCTTCTCAATCCATTGTTGACACCTTGTTGCTTTCTGCCCAATCAGGAAAAAGAATGCATAACACAGAGCGAGAGAGTGGTACAGCAGGTTGGAGAGGAGGCAGGGACTGATTCCTTGATGTTTGCTAGCAATGTCACAGGTTGGTTGGGATGGAGGGACATATATTGGAAGGTTAGAGATGCAAGTAACAAGCTGCCATCAATCTGAATTTGTGAGGCACTGGCAATCAGTGGACAGTGAAAAAAGCTATCTCTGAGTATGACAGGACCATGATCAGATGGGCCAAATGGTTGAGGATTGGCAGATGGAGTTTAATTTAGATAAATATGAGGTGCTGCATTTCGTTAGGACAAACCAGGGCCTATACACTTAATGGTAAGATCTTGGGAAGTGTTTCTGAACAAAGAGACTTTGGGGCAGAGGTGCATAGTTCCTTGAAACTGGGGTCTCAGGTAGAAGAAAGCATTTGGCATACTTGCCTTCATTGGTCAGAACATTGAGTATAGGAGTCGAGATGTGATGTGACTATACAGGACATTAGTACAATTATAAAATTTTAAAAGGCATCTGGATGGTTAAATGAATAGGAAGGGTTGAGAGGGATATGGGCCAAATGCTGGCAAATGGGACGAGGCCAGATTAGGATGTCTGGTTGGTGTGAAGGGTCTGTTTCCGTGCTATATGACTCTGTTGAGAGCACCGACCCTCAGGCCGTACATCTCGATGTGTTTGACGGAGGGATCTCATTTCATTGAGCTGCAACTCTGTCCATCCACCTGAACCCAGTCCATTGATGGGAACACACTGCCATCCTCCTAACCAAAGGACATAATCTGAAGGACAGAGAGAACAAGAGAGTGAGGGAGATGGACAGGGAAATGGAGAGTCAAGAAAGATACATCGAACATAGAACATTACAGCGCAGTACAGGCCCTTCGGCCCTCGATGTTGTGCCGACCTGTCATACCAATCTGAAGCCCATCTAACCTACACTATTCCATGTACGTCCATATGTCGTCCAATGACGACTTAAATGTACTTAAACTTGGCGAATCTACTACCGTTACAGGCAAAGCATTCCATACCCTTACTACTCAATGAGTAAAGAAACTACCTCTGACATCTGTCCGATATCTATCACCCCTCAC
>NC_057740.1:44245602-44245902 GCF_004010195.1 Chiloscyllium plagiosum
TCCCCATACTTGGAAATCAGGTCCAGTGAGCCTTCCTCACTTATCAATGTAAGGTAGAATGTTCACTCTGGGAGGAAGGTCACTGCAGCAGCAGCACAGGCAGGAGCTGAGCACTGGGACGGGGAGGATGGCTGTCATGGCTGAACTCATGCCAATTGGCTGGAAGTTGAAACATCTCATTTACAATTATCTGAATTCTGGAGGCCTCTGAGAAATGGAGGACCATTAAGGTTCAGAGACTTTGGAGTGTTACAGCTGAGTATTTACGTAAATATGATTTGAGAAATGAACAAGTAATCT
>NC_057740.1:44251652-44256537 GCF_004010195.1 Chiloscyllium plagiosum
GATTTACAAGGATATTGCTGGGGTTGGAGGGTTTGAGCTCTCGGGAGAGGCTGAATAGGCTTGAGTTGTTTTCCCTGGAGCGTCAGAGGCTGAGGAGTGAATTTATAGAGATTTATAAAATCTTGAGGAGCATGGATGGGGTAAATAGACAAGGTCTTTTCCCTGCATGGAGGAGTCCAGAACTAGAGAGCATAGGTTTAGGGTGAGAGGGGAAAGATTTAAAAGGGATCTGAAGGCAACTTTTTCACGCAGAGTATGGTATATGTATGGAATGAGCTGCCAGAGGATGTGGTGGAGGCTGGTACAATTGCAGCATTTAAAAGGCATCTGGATGGGTATATGAATTGGAAGGGCTTAGAGGGATAAGGGCCGGGTGCTGGCAGGTGGGACTAGATTAGGTTAGGATATCTGGTCGGCATGGACTAGTTGGACCAAAAAGGGTCTGTTTCAGTGCTGTACATCTCTAAGACTTTAAGTTGTTGTTAAAGGCTAGAGTCTTGATTTGCGATGCTCTGACATTCCTGTTGTTGTTACCACTGTATTTATACAGTGAGTCCAGTTCAGTCAATAAGCATCTCGAGGACTCAATAGTGCGGGATACAGTGATACTAACATCATTGATTGTCAAAGGGCAATGATTAGATTCTCTCTTGGAGTGGTCATTGCCTGTTACTTGTGTGGCATGACTGTTATTTGCCACTTTTCAGCCCAAGCCTGGATATTGTCCAGGTCTTGTTGCATTTGTATATGGACTGCTTCAGTATCTGAAGAATCACAAATGGTGCTGAACATTGTAAAATCATTGGCAAACATCCCCATTTCTGACCTATGGGGTCAGAAGGTCATTGATGAAGCAGATGAAGATGGCTGGTCCTAGGACACTCCCCTGAGGAACTCCAACAGAGATTCCTGGAGATGAGATGACTAACTTCCAACAACCATGACCATCATCCTCTGTGTTCCCTGTAGCTCCAGTCAGTAGAACCTTTTCCCTCCGATTTCTATTGAGTGCAGCTTTGCTAGGCTCCCTTGATGTCACACTTGGTCATACTTGAGGACCGTTTTAGAGAATGGCAAATGAAATGATGTTCTTAGAATTCTTTTCTTGCTGACTGAACCTGCACACTGGATTCTTTTAGTGGTTTCTGTCTTTCCATGATACTGGGCCCCTGCCGCTAAGTAACAGCAGATTTCTTTTCTTTTCACTTATCTCCCAGTGCACAGAACTATTCACTTCAAGGGTTTCACCACTTTATTCAAATGCATGTGAACAAAAAATTTTCCAGACATATCAGCCTCAGTCATGGAACTCAGAACTGAAACTAGTACCTTCCCTCTTCTTACCCAGACACAAATCTGAAATCCAGACATACAAATGATATCTGAAATTAAACAATGTTCTTCTATATTAAAGTCTACATTTCCCAATCATCATTATGCCAGAAACATATCATGAACCGTCATCACATTGTGAGGGTACCAGGTTGGGCTGTGGCATGTTGAGGCACTGGTCTCAATTACATTTTGTTAAAATTCATTTTAAGATTTGGTCGAAACCTCAATAGTAATTTTTGTGGTTGATACTGTTTTGTTGGTTTGTATTTTTCAGTGCCTTTGACTTTTCAAATTGTAGCCATCCATTGAGGAAGTGCCTGACAAAGAGGAAGCCATTAAACAGTTATTTGAAGCAAAAACAGTATCATAGTTATTACAGGTCCCTGACCCAGCTCCCAAGATAATGCGAGCAAATGCAGGAGCTTCATTCCAGACCAGTCCAGACCAAGTTCATTGTTTTGATTTAGTTCCATCATGAGAGATACAAATTACCCACAGTCAACCAGAAACTTGTGTCAACTTTGGGGAAAGGTCCTTCTCACCAATCATGTGGCAAATGTACAACCACAATCTGGCAGGAACAATGGAAATGAACTAATTCTCCACGCATCTAAATCACCTCCATTTCGAAAGTATTACTTTCGACTTGGCCGAAAATGGTTCCAATCACCAATACTGACCATAATTAAATGCAGCAACATCATGTTGTGTGGCAGAATTATTTTAAAGCAGTGACCGGTTTGAGCAAAAACAGAGGCCCTGGTGGCTTTCCACCTGATTGACAGATCACTGGCAAGTGGTAACTATCCAGTTCATAAATCACCAGCCCAAGCAACTACATTCAGGATTGTTCCTAATCCACAGCAAGAGTGTAACTCACTTGTGTTATTTGGCACAATGTAGAGTTTTTCAGATTTAATCTTTGTGTCCCCATCCATTGCTTCCACCCAGAAGGTCAGATTCTTTGCCAGGTAGAAATTGTCACGGGGCACGGTGTAGTTGGTTTTATTCCCAGCTGGAAAAGAATAGGGGCATGTCTTGCAGGTTTCACAACTGGAAAAACAGAAAAAGTCATTGACAAGGTGACAAGTTCCAGTTTGAGCATCTCATCAACTTTTAATCAGTCATGGCCCTGGAAACTTCACCCTGTTTCTCTTTACCCACAAATATATTGCTGACAGAAGGTCAGGAGAATCCCAGGAAAACAGCAGGATATTCAGCTCCAGGATCATCACTGCCTAAGTCAGTGTTATCCTTGGGATCATTAGCATTTTAAAGGATTACTCACTCTCATGCTGGGCTCTTTGGGGCTTGAGTGAATCTGGCTCAGCAGGCAGTGAAGAAAGTGAACAGTATGCTGGCCTTCATAGCGAAAGGATTTGAGTATAGTCCAACACTAGCACCTCCATATCATAATCTCCCTCTGACCTTCTCCCACCCCTCTCTCCGCATAAAGGTTTGCTCAATATTCTAAGACTGAATTTTTAAAATTACACTCACATTACACTGGATTTACACCAATCGTTACTCCAATGAGTGTATAAATTAACTGACCCTTATCTGTTTTATTTCAAGGAGTCACAGCAAAGTGATTCACTTTGTGGAATTCTCCCTTTTGTACTTCTCAGCTCTGCCAAGGAGTGGCAGTGACCCTTCCACCCCTCACGCCTGCTGAACCATTGGCTTTAGCTGTCTGATTTCCTGTCTGATTTCATAACCCTAATAAATCCAAGTCCCATCACTGAGGTCAGGGGTGACATATTGACAGGAATAGAGAATTGTCTGATTAACAGGAAACAGGAAGTGGGCAAAAATAGGTCATTCTTTTGGTTAGGAGGTAATGAGTGGTGTGCAACAGGGAGCAGTGCTGCAGCCTCAACTTCTTACAATTTATACAAATGACTCAAATGAAGGAATGGAGATCTTATTGCTAAATTGGCTGAAGACAAATAGGAAGGTAGAAAAACAAATAGTGACGAGGGCACAAGGAGAAACAAATGTTAATCAAATGGGCAATGATCTGACCAGTGGACTTTAATGTGTAAAAATGAGAAATTGTCCATTTAAACAGGAAGAATAAAAAAAAAGTATTGTCTAAATGATGAGATATCGCAGAGATCTGAGGTGTAGAGAGTTCTGACTGTTCTTGTGTAAAAGGTTACTGTGCAGGTCAAATTAGAATTAGATTTTATTGTTAAGTGTACTCAAGGGGCACGGGCGTACAGCGAGAAGTGCAGCAAGTAATCCGCAACACGAATAACTTAGAACAAGGGAATTGAATAGAGGGGGAGGCAATGGCTGAGTGGTGTCATCGCTCGACTATTAATCCAGAAACCCAGAATAATGTTCTCGGGACCTGGGTTTGAATCCTACCGCAGCAGATGGTGGAATTTGAATTCAATACAAAATATCTGGAATTAAGAATCGACTGATGACCATGAAACCATTGTCAATTGTCAAAAAAAAAATCTGGTTCACTAATGTCCTTCAGGGAAGGAAATCTACCACCCTTACCTGGTCTGGCCTAAATGTGACTCCAGAGCCATGGTAATGTGGTTGACTCTCCAATGCCCTCTGAAATGGCCTGGCAGGCCATTCAATTGTACCAATCGTTAGTATGTCACAACAAACAAGTGAAACCGGACCGACCACCTGGCATTGACCCTGGAACCGGAAAAGACAACGGCAAAACCACAAACAGCCCGGTCAATCATGCAAAGCCCTCCTTCCGGGCTAGTGCCGAAGCTGGGGGAGCTGTTTCACAGACTAGTCAAGCAACAGCCTGACACAGCCATTCTTACAGTGTCATACCTTACAGATAACATGCGAGACACCACTATTACTATCCCTGGTTATGTCCTGAACCAACGGCAGGACAGACCCAGCAGAGGGGGTGGCACAGTGGGATATAGTCAGGAAGGAGTTGCCCTGGGAATCCTTGACATTGACTCCAGACCCCATGAAGACTCATGGTTTCAGGTTAAACATGAGCAAGGAAACCTCTTACTGGTTACCACTACCATCCTCCTTCAGCTGATGAATCCGTACTCCTCCATGTTGAACAACACTTGGAGGAAGCACTGATGGTGGTAAGGGCACAGAATGTATCTGGGTGGGGGATTTCAACATCCACCACCAAGTGTGACTTGGCATCAGCTTAATGATTGAGCTGGTCGGGTCCTAAAGGATATAACTGTTAGATTGGTTCTGTGGCAGGTGATGAAGGAACCAACAAGAGGAAACAATGACCTCATCCTTACTAACTTGCCAGCTGTAGAAGTACCGCACTGTCCTTATGGAGACAAAGTCCTGCCTTCACATTAAGAGTAACCTCCATCGTGTTGTGTGGCACTATCACAGTGCTATGACAATAGACAATAGACAATAGGTGCAGGAGTAGGCCATTCAGCCCTTCGAGCCTGCACCGCCATTCAATATGATCATGGCTGATCATTCCTAATCAGTATCCTCTTCCTGCCTTATCTCCATAACCCTTGATTCCACTATCTTTGAGAGCTCTATCCAGTGCCTTCTTAAATGAATCCAGAGA
>NC_057740.1:44258238-44264026 GCF_004010195.1 Chiloscyllium plagiosum
CAACATTGAGGGCCGAAGGGCCTGTACTGTGCTGTAATGTTCTATGTTCTATGTTCTATGTTCTATGATTAGAGTCATGCCTGGGACAAAGGAAGATGGTTGTGGTTGTGGAGAGTCAGTCATCTCAGCTCCAGGACATCTCTGAAGGAGTCCCTCAGGGGAGTGTCCTAGGCCCAACAATCTTCAGCTGCTTCACCAATGACCTTCCCTCTGTCATAATGTCAGAAGTGGGGATGTTCGATGATGATTGCGCAGTGTCCAGCACCATTTGTAACTACTCCGATACTGAAGCACTTTGTGCTCAAATGCGACAAGATCTGGACAATATCCAGGCTTGGGCCGACAAGTGGCAAGTAACATTCACACCACACAAATGCCAGATAATGACCATCACCGATAAGAGACATTCTAACCACCACCCCTTGACGTTCAACAGTACTATCATCACTGAATCCCCCACTGTCAACATCCTTGGGGTTACCATTGACCAGAAAATCAACTGGACTCACCACATAAACACAGTGGCTATGAGAGCAGGTCAGAGACTAGGGATGCTACGGCGAGTAACTCACCTTCCGACACCCCAAAGTCTATCCACTATCTTTGAGGAGAAAGTGAGAACTGCAGATGCTGGAGATCAGAGCTGAAAATGTGTTGCTGGAAAAGTGCAGCAGGTCAGGCAGCATCCAAGGAGCAGGAGAATCGATATTTCGGGCATGAGCCCTTCTTCAGGAATGAGGAAAGTCTTTCCTCATTCCTGAAGAAGGGTTCATGCCCGAAACGTCGATTCTCCTGCTCCTTGGATGCTGCCTGACCTGCTGCACTTTTCCAGCAACACATTTTCAGCTCTATCCACCATCTACAAGGCACAAGTCAGGAGTGTAATGGGAAACTCCCCATTTGCCTGGATGGGTGCAGCTCCAACAACATTCAAGAAATTTGACACCATCCAGGACAAAGCAATCTGCTTGATTGGCACCACATCTACAAACATTCAACCCCTCCACCACGGGTGCTCAGTAACAGCAGTGTGTACTATCAACAAAACGCACTGCAGAAATTCACCAAAGATCCTTAGACAACATCTTCCAAACCCACGACCACTTCCATCTTGGGAACACCACCACGTGCATGTTCCCCTCCAAGCCACTCACCACCCTGACTTGGAAATATACCATCATTCCTTCATAGTTGTTGGGTCAAAATCCTGGAATTCCCTCCCTACCAGCATTGTGGGCCAACCCACAGTAAGTGGACTGCAGCGATTCAAAAAGTTATGCTTCAGTTATCCATGACACTGGAGAGACCTCATCTGAAGTGCTGCACAGTACTGCTCTTCATAGTTAAGGTAAATTTATTGAAGGCAGGTGAGAGAAGGTTTCCCTGACTGAATGAGTGGGCTGCCCTATGAGGAAAGGGTAGACAGGCTGGGCCTGTATCTATTGGAGTTTGGAAGAGAAGGAAGTGACTTGATTGAAATCTATAAGATCCCTAGGGGTCTTGACAGGTTGAGTGTGGAGAGGATGTTTCCTCTTATAGAAGAATATAGAACTCGAGGCTGCTGCATAACAATCGTGGGTCAACCATTTAAAAGGTGCTGTAGAATTTTGGAGTTCACTTTCTGAAAAAGTAGTGAAAACCAAGTCTTTGAATATTTTTAAGGCTGAGATGCAGAGATTTTGGGCAAGGAAGGGGTGAAAGGTTATTGGGGTTAGGTGAGAATGTGAATTTGAGGTTAGCTGACCAGGTCTTACTAAGAGGTGGAGGAGGCTTGAGGGGCCAGTATCCTGTCACCAAGTCACCCTCTGTTTACACATGCACAGTACGCAGACTCTGACCAGCTCGCTCAGGGTCAGTTCCTAGAGTAAGGAGACTCCTAATTATATCTGTCAGTCAGGGCCGTCTGGCCCAGGTTAAAAGTCCCAGTCCAGGGTCTCATACTCAATGGATCAACCTGGCCAATCTTGTTCCAGTCATGACAGGCTGAATGGCCTACTCCTGTTCCTTCTTCAGATATCTATCTCAGCCTTGAGCACATTCAATGACCCAGGCTCAACCAACTGAGACAAAAACCTCTCTCATTTAAAAAAGGAGACCCTTATTCTCAAGCTGGATGCTATAATTAGATTTCTCAGCAGGGTCAGAGAGCTGTTGGTTAATGCTTAGCTACTAGGTACACTGACTGCGGGCACACTGACCAGTAGAACAGTGTGTTCTCTGTCAGCGTCAATCTTGTAGGCCACGTGCAATAAAGTGGTTTAGCATCTTCACTTCGCTGTCTGTAACACTTCAATCGGAACTTCGGAATGTCTGCAATAGCAACATAGTGATTAGATGAAAAACAATCCGGACAAACTCTGTGAACATTAATGTACTGTTCTAAACATTGCGCAGTTTCTCACAAATTCGATTTGGTTATTCACTGTTAAATCTAATTTACCAACACAGTTTATTCAGTGATGCTGCTTATTTCACTCTCAACTCAGAAAAGGTCATGGCTTAATTCTCAACATCAGACAACTGATCCAACCTGATAAGCCCCTTGTTGGTACTGAGACAATGCTGCACTGTCGGAGGGTCAGTGCTGAGAGAGTGCCACACTGTCAGAGGGTCAGTGCCAAGGGTGCGCCGCACTGTCGGAGGATCAGTACCGAGGGAGTGCCACACTGTTGGAGGGTCAGTGCCGAGGGAGTATCACACTGTCGGAGGGTCAGTGCTGAGAGAGTGCCACACTGTCAGAGGGTCAGTGCCAAGAGTGCGCCGCACTGTCGGAGGATCAGTACCGAGGGAGTGCCACACTGTCGGAGGGTCAGTGCCGAGGGAGTACCACACTGTCGGAGGGTCAGTGCCGAAGGGGTGCTGGGGGTCCTGACCTTTTGATGCAAGCTTATCCTGAGATTCTGGGTGTTATGATCCTGTCACCTGTGCCGCACTGCTTCCCGCTATGAAAAGGCAATCTGAAACCTGACAATGATTGAAGCTACTGCCTTGCAGCAATTTCTCTCTGGGAAGCGGTGTATCAGGGTCTGGCTCTGAAGGGATTCGATTGGCAGTTCTCATTCCACTCTTACACACACAGACCAACGGTGGACATGAAGAGTTTAGCTCCATCTCCGAGAGGGATCAGATCCATAAGGCACCTTGTGATTATCCCCAACCAATGGCACCATACATATTGCTATCATGCAACAAGTGTGTCTCATCTCCATGGGTGTACTCTCTACATGGATCACAAAGTGGACTGGTGTCAGAAAACTCCTGCAAATTCCCTCATGGAATGCCACACACTGGTGGAGGTGACAAAAACCACAGGATAGTGCGTTTGATGATTTGCTGCTGGTACCGGGCCCCCGTCATGATTTGAAACTTGAATTTAGGGAGCAGCCAGCCAATCAGATGTTTGGAAATTCTTCATGGGTAGCACTGCTGCCTCACAGCGCCAGAGACCTGGGTTCAATTCCCGCCTCAGGCGACTGACTATGTGGAGTTTGCACATTCTCCCTGTGTCTGCGTGGGTTTCCTCCGCGTGCTCCGGTTTCCTCCCACAATCCAAAAATGTGCAGGTTAGGTGAATTGACCATGCTAAATTGCCCATAGTGTTAGGTGAAGGGGTAAATGTAGGAGTATGGGTCTGGGTGGTATACGCTTCGGCGGGTCGGTGTGGACTTGTTGGGCTGAAGGGCCTGTTTCCACACTGTAAGTAATCTAATTCTCCCAATGGAACTAGCTGGGAGCAGTGGACACTGGTGGACTTGCAGGCACCAGACTGAGGAGTCCAGGGCAAACGGAGCTGTGCGGGATATCAGTTAGGATGGTGGCTGCGATGGGGCCATTTATCAGAGGTTAGGGAGAGGGCTAAGTGGGTGGCACAGGGAATGACCTTGGAAAGGGGCTGCCACCTCTGATGGGGCACAGAGACTATAAGAAAACATTTGCTAAAAATCCTGACTGAAAAGTGTAGCGTGGATTTTGCAGCTGTTCCTGGGATTGCAGGCTTTCTTAAAGATTTATTATACAGTGGATTCTGCTATAATGCATGTTTCTTCAATGTGAATTGGCTTTAACATGATTGAAAAGCTTAGACTGTTATTTGTAGAACGCAAACTTTCCTTACCTGTGTTGGCTATAATACGATTCCAGCCCCATTAGCTTAAATGGTGCGGCTATTGCATGATTTTCTTATAACACAGGATTGCACCAAAACGGAACAATCACATTATATCAGAACTGATTGTAGTTTTGTTACAATTATTACACTTCACAAATATAAGATTTTTAAAAAATTCGTTTCATTTACATTCAACTAAACAAAATCAAAAACACCAAACTGACTTTGTTAATGAAGTTTTCAGGGGCTGCTGTGAATGGCTGAAGTTTTTAAATTCTAAATATAGAGGCTTTTAAAAAGGTATATGCGTTAAGGGAGTTTTTTGGAGTTTTTTTTACATTGCAAGAGTTTTTTTTCAAATAAGGAATTGTGTTTTAGTTTCGGGGAGTACTATACCTAGTCGGCTCTAGAGATGATATTTTTCTTCAGGAATTTATTGAAGAAGCATTGTTTTAATTTACTTAATCGGCTAAGTAATTTTATTTAAGTGTTTGATAGTTTTTTTTTGTATTTTACCATTACTTTCTGTAGATAACGAAAGGTAGATTATTTTAAATATAAGGTGTCATTGAAAAGTTTTTTTTTGAGTATAATGTTATTAAGGGAATACATGAGGTGCAGAGTGAGATGGCTAGCAGATTTAGAAAAGTGATTCCCTAACAGGATCAATCAGATAGATGTGTGAATGTCAGGAAAGTTAAAAAGGTAGCTCAAAACTCTCTGGTGGCTATTCCTCAATCAAATAGATATTCAGGTTTTGGAACTGTAGAAGGGAATAATCTCTCTGAGGAAAATGAAAGGGACAGTCAGTTATTGGACATTTGGAATGATTTTTTTGTTAGGCAGCATTTGATAAAATTTAATGGAATTATTGTTAAAGGGACTCTCCTGTCAGGGGCATAGTTCAGGAGATTCTGTATCAATGAATACAAATGTCTGGTGGTTTGTTGCTTTCCTGGTGTTAGGAGTAAGAACGTCTCTGAATGTTTCAAACATATTGTTAAAGGTGAGATTGAGAAGCTGGAAATTATTGTACAAATTGGTAGGAATGACATTTTTTAGAGAAAAGATTAAAGCAGCATGGAGTAAATTTAAGATTGAAAAATAAAGCCTTAAAATAAATAATTTCTGGTTTACTCCCAATGCCAAACTCAAAAGAGGGAAGGACCTGAAGGTTAAAGGAAATAAATCAATGGCTGAAGAGCTGATGAAATATTCAGGGATTCAGGTTTTTGGACAATCGGAATCTCTTTTAGGACAGAAAAAAACCCGTTCAAAAAGGATGGGTCTAACCTAAACTGGAAAGGGATCAATATCTTAGCAGGGAGATTTGATCATTCTATTAAGGGAGACTTTATACTGATAGAGAGGGATAATGGAGGATTTCTAAATAGCAGTGGAAATAGAAAAATTGATGGGAAAGATTTTGAAGAGAACAAGTCAGTTAGAAAAATAAGACAAGAGAGAATATGTAGTAACTCTGGAAAACTAAATTGCATTTATTTCAACACAAGGGCTCTTACAGGTAAGGCTGTTGCTGTGGTTCTGTTCGCCAAGCTGGAAATTTTTGTTGCAAACGTTTCGTCCCCTGTCTAGGTGACATCCTCAGTGCTTGGGAGCCTCCTATGAAGCGCTTCTGTGGTGTTTCCTCCGGCATTTATAGTGGCCTGTCCCTGCCGC
>NC_057740.1:44265597-44269412 GCF_004010195.1 Chiloscyllium plagiosum
GGTTTCTAACCCAGGTGTGTGTTGTGGTGTCCTCTTTGTTGTGTGTTAGTTTGGCCATTTTTTCTTTTAGTGCCGTTTTTTTGCGGTGTGTGGTCCTGTTCTGTCCAATGGTGACAGCCTGTTCTATGGCTGTTGAACTCAGAGCATGTTTAAGAACATGGGATTGGGATATCATAGCTATTACAGAAACTTTACTGAGAGATAGACAAGATTGGCAACATAATGTTCAGGGTTTTGGATGCTTAGGAAGGATAGAAAAGGAGGCAAGAAAGAAGGAGAGTTGGAGTTTTTCATTAAACAATACATTACTGCTGTAACTAGAGAAGATACTTCTGAAATATTGTCTAGTTAAAATGTGTGGGTAGGAATTAGAAATAAGAAAGGGAAGATCACCTTGAAGGGATTGTACTGCACCCCCGCACACACATGCCACCCCACCCCCCAGTAGCAAGAGGAAAATTGAGAAACAAATACGTAGGGAGATGTCAGATATGTAAGCACAATAAAGTTATAATAATGGGGGATTTTAATTTTCCAAACATTGACTGGGGCTACCATAGTGTTAATGGTGGGGATGGTGAAGAATTTGTCAAATGTGTTCAAAAAATTTTCTTTATAAATATTTGGATACTCCTACTAGAAAAGGAGCAAAACTAGACCTTCTTTTGTGCAATAAGACAAGGCAGGTGACTGAAGTAAAAGTAGGCAAATACTTTGGGTCTAGTAATCATAATTCTATTTGTTTCAAAATAGTTATGGAAAAGGATAAGCCTTCCATTAACATTAAAGTTTTGAATTAGAGTAAGGCAAATTTTAATGGTATAAGACAAGACTTTCAAATGTTGATTGGATTTGATTGTTCACTGGTAAAAGGATGTCTGACAAGTGAGAGGCATTCGAGAGTGTGATGATGAGAGCATTACGTTCCTGTCAGAGTGAAGGCTAAGGCTGGTAAGATTAAGGAACAATGGATGAATAAAGCTATTGAGGTTCTTGTCAAGAATAAAAGATGATCTTTTAGATATAGACAATTTGGTTCAAGTGAATCTCTTAATTAACGTAAAGAGTGTAGGGGCATTCAATAAGAGAGAAATGAGGAAGGCAAAAAGGGGATATGAGATGGCATTGGCACATAAGGCTAAGGATAATCCGAAGAGATTCTACAAATACATTAAGAGCAAATGGGTAACTCGAGAGAGGGTTGGGCCTCTTAATGATCAAGGAGGTCATCTTTGTGTTGAACACCAGGAGATGGGAGAGATACCAAATGAATATTTCCATCAGTTTTTACTGTGTTGGAAGAAATGCAGGCTAGAGAATTCAGGGAAATAAATTTTAATGTTTTAAAAACAGTTCACATTACAGGTGAGGCAGCTCTGAACATTTTATAGAATATAAAGGTGGATAAATCCCCAGGACCCGATCAGGTGTATCCTAGAACTCTATGGGAAATTGGGAAGTGATTACTGGGCCCTTTGCTGAGATATTTGTAGCATTGATAGTCATAGGTAAGGTGCCAGAAGACTGGAGGTTGACAAATGTGGCACCACTATTTAAGAAATGTGGTAAGAATAAGCCAGGGAACTATAGACCGGTGAGCCTGACATCAGTGGTGGACAAGTTGTTGGAGGGAATCCTGATGGATAGATTTTACATGTCTTTGGAAAGGCAAGGACTGATTAGGGATAGTCAGCATGACTATGTGCGTGGGAAATCATGTCTCACTACCTTGATTGAGTTTTTTGAAAAAGTAACAAAGACGTTTGATGAGGGCAAACAGGTGGATGTGATCGATATGGACTTTGGTAAGGCATTCACAATATTCCCCATGGGAGACTTGTTAGGAAAGTTAGATCACATTGAATACAAGGAGAATTAGCCATTTCAAATTAGAACTGGCTCAAAATTAGAAGACAGAGGGTGATGGTGGAGGGTTGTTTTTCAGACTGGAGGCCTGTGATCAGTGGAGTGCTACAAGGCTTGGTGCTGGGTCCTCTACTTTTTATCATTTATATGAATGATTTGGATGTGAACCTAGGAGGCATGGTTAGTAAGTTTGCAGATAACACCAAAATTGGAGGTGTAGTGGACAGTGAAAAAGGTTACCGTAGAGTACAAAGGGACCTTGATCAGATGGGGCAGTGGGCTGAGGAGTACCAAATGGAGTTTAATTCAGATAACTGTGAGGTGCTGCATTTTGGAAAGATAAGTCAGGGCAGGACTTATACACTTAATGGTAAGTTCAGATCAGAGTGGTGCTGGAAAAGCACAGCAGGCCAGGCAGCATCCGAGGAGCAGGAAATCGATGTTTCAGGCAAAAGCCCTTAATGGTAAGGTCCTGTGAAGTGTTGCTGAGCAAAGAGTCTTGGGGGTTCATAGTTCCTTGAAAGTGGAGTCACAAGTAGACAGGATAGTGAAGAAGACGTTTGGTATGCTTTCATTTTTTGGTCAGAGTATTGAGTATAGGGGTTGGAAGGTCATGTTCGGCTGTACAGGGCATTGGTTAGGCCACTTTTGGAATATTGCATTCAGTTCTGCTCTCCCTGCTATAGGAAGGATGATGTGAAACATGAAAAGGTTCAGAAAAGAGTTACAAGGATGTTGCCAGGTTTGGAGGGTTTGAGCTATAGGGAAAGCTTGAACAGGCTGGGGCTGTTTTCCCTGGAGCGTCGGAGGCTGAGGGGTGACCTTATAGAGATTTATAAAATCATGAGGGCCATGGATGGGATAAATAGGCAAAGAATAGATAATCCAAAACTAGAGGACATAGTTTAAGGTGGGAGGGGAAAGATTTAAAAGGGACCTAAGGGGCAACTTTTTCACACAGAGTGATGCATGTGTGGAATGAGCTGCCAGAGGAAGTGGTGGAAGCTGGTACAAATACAACATTTAAAAGGCATCTGGATGGATATATGAATAGCAAGGTTTTTAACGGATATGGGCCAAATGCTGGCAAATGGGACCTGTTGTGGTTGTGTTCGCCGAGTTGGGAATTTTTGTTGCAGACGTTTCGTCCCCTGTCTAGGTGACATCCTCAGTGCTTGGGAGCCTCCTGTGAACCACAACAATGAGCACCTGAGCTACAAATCTTCTCACAAACGTTTAAATGGGACTTGATTAGGTTAGGGTATCTGGTCAGCATGGACGAGTTGGACTCTCTGTTGCATGTAATGAAATAAAAGTAGCTGAGGTGGGTTAGAATTCATCCACATAAGATGTTGTTTTAAAGCTTTTTATTACAAAGATAAACCATTGTGACTGTTGAGTATAATTATGGTTTCAATTCAAAATTTGGAAATCGTGTCTTTTCATTTAGAAATTGTATAGCAATAAATATTAAATTAGCAACCAACAGCAAAGTGGATATATCTGTAATCCTGATATGAACACATTTTTTTATTCATACAGTATATGCTATAGATGTTGATTTTAAAAATCTTGAATATTTTTGCATTCTTAAAATAAGTTCAGAACAACAATAACATGTATGGCTGTAAATGTTTAAATTAATACTTGAAGAGATTTTTGGTTATGGCACAAGTGCACTTCTGACATTGTAAATCAGATTTTATTATATTGACCACTGGATTGAGCTGCAAGTTCATGCTACTGGAATGCATGAACCTCTTTAATTGACTAAAGATATATAATCATTGCAGGGAAAAAAAGAAATGGGTGGCACAGTAGCTCAGTGGATAGCACTGCTGCCTCACAGCGCTAGGGACCTGGGTACAATTCCTGCCTCGGGTGACTGTCTGTGTGGAGTTTGCACATTCTCCCGGTGTCTGTATGGGTTTCCTCCGGGTGCTCTGGTT
>NC_057740.1:44271845-44292140 GCF_004010195.1 Chiloscyllium plagiosum
AGAAGTCTGAGTTCATCCCTTGTGGTTGGAGGGTTCCCAGGCAGAAGATGAGGCGCTCTTCCTCCAACCGTCGTGTTGCCATGGTCTGGCGATGGAGGAGTCCAAGGACCTGCATGTCCTTGGTGAAGTGGGAGGGGGAGTTAAAATGTTGGGCTACGGGGTGGTTGGGTTGGTTGGTCAGGGTGTCCCAGAGGTGTTCTCTGAAACGTTCCGCAAGTAGGAACGTTTCAGAGAACAACACATTTTCAGCTCCCAACTCCTGTACTCAATACTCTGACCAATAAAGGAAAGCATACCAAAGGCCTTCTTCACTATCCTAACAATCTGCGACTCCACTTTTAAGGAGGTATGAACCTGTACTCCAAGGTCTCTTTGTTCAGCAACACTCCCTAGGACCTTACCATTAAGTGTATAAGACCTGCTAAGATTTGCTTTCCCAAAATGCAGCACCTTGCATTTATCTGAATTAAACTCCATCTGCCACTTCTTAGCCCATTGGCCCATCTGGTCAAGATCCCATTGTAATCTGAGGTAACCCTCTTCGCTGTCCACTACACTACCAATTTTGGTGTCATCTGCAAATTTACTAACTATACCTCTTACGCTCGCATCCATATCATTTATGTAAATGACAGAACGTAGAGGACCCAGCACCGATCTTGTGACACTCCACTGGTTACAGGCCTCCAATGTGAAAATCAACCCTCCACCACCACCCTCTGTCTTCTACCTTTGAGTCAGTTCTGTATCCAAATGGCTAGTTCTCCCTGTATTCTGTGAGATCTAACCTTGCTAATTAGTCTCCGATAGAGAACCTTGTCGAACGCCTTAGTGACGTCCATATCGATCACATCTACCGCTCTCCCCTCATCAATCCTCTTTGTTACTTCCTCAAAAAACTCAATCAAGTTTGTGAGACATGATTTCCCACGCACAAAACCATGTTGACTATCCCTAATAAGTCCTTGTCTTTCCAAATATATGTATACTTCCTGTCCTTCAGGATTCCCTCCAACAACTTGCCCACCACGGAGGTCAGGCTCACTGGTCTATAGTTCCTTGGCTTGTCTTTACCGCTCTCCTTAAACAGTGGCACCAAGTTAGCCAACCTCCAGTCTTCCGGCACCTCACCTATGACTATTGATGATACAAATATCTCAGGATGACGCCCAGCAATCACTTCTCTAGCTTCCCACAGAGTTCTAGGGTACACCTGATCAGGTCCTGGGGATCTATCCACCTTTACCCATTTCAAGTGGATTTGAATCTTCAGTGAGCCTCCAGACGAAGCATTGCTGATGATTCCTGCTTTCTGTTTATATGTTTGGGTTTTTTGGGTTGGTGCTGTAATTTCCTGTGGTGATGTCATTTCCTATGGTGATGTCATTTCCTGTTCTTTTTCTCACAAGATAGTAAATTGGGTCCAAGTCAATGTGTTTGTTGATAGAGTCCAACCGGAACTCAAACCTTTCTTCCCACCCCTGCAAGTCTTTGGGGAGGTGTTAGGAAGCTTAAGCATTACCCACTGACTTCAATCCAATTGCAAGAGGTATTAACACCAGTCCTGATTGTCTTTTCAAGTGGATTTGTAAGATGAAGAGATGACTATTGGAGGATGTACAGGATAGTTCTCCCTAGTTTGATCCATGTACAAACATCATCAAACCTCAGGTTGGTACCAATTGGATCTGACCATAGGTATCATTCACTGATTGAAATGTTAGTTACAGAGAAGCTTGATGCTGTTTGCTCCTTAAAATGATATTAATGAGAATCTAGCCCACACTGTTCTGCCCAGCCTGACTGCCTTACCTTGAACCCAACGCCATCAGCACATCCTCCTGGTTATAACCTGTATCTCTTGCATTCAACAATCTCACACTAGTGAGATCACAGTCAGTAAAAGTCATAACTATTAGGCCAAGACACTGCTCATTTTACCACAACACCTACCCAATAATAACTGCGAGCTGTTAGGATTCGCAGCTGACAGTTACACATTCCTTCACACTCCCACACATTTGGCAGTATTTTCAGGCACAGACATCGTCTGCTAAATGGCAAATTTAATCCAGTAAATCTTTTGATGTTTCTATGCTTCTATTTCATGCTCATACCACACACAGTCAACTAGTCAACTATGATCACCACATCACCTGGCCACTTACTCAGTCCCGTATAAAGGGGAACAGTTACACTGATACCACTGGAAGTTGCTCATTGTCAAAATCTTCACAGTGAGATTGAAACTATTCACAGTGACCATGTCCTCAAACCTAATGCTCTTGCTCATGTTCCACTTTCCCCTCATCCCAGAATCTCTTCCCTTTCACAAGCTTCAGGAATGTTCCTCGGAATTCTCTCTAGTTCCTCATTGAAACCTGTAGCTCCCTGTCCAAACACCAAACACTGCAGCAGAAGACCCTCCAACATGGTCCAATGGGAAGTGTTGTATAAAGTAATGGTTCTGAAACGGTTAATGTTGGACATTGCATCAGGCTCTATCCAATCTGAAGATGTCACACACTCAAGTAGAGAAAGGGGGAGTTTTCAGTGAGACGATGTCTAGCACAATTCATGGCAGACATCTCTGTGTGCGTGAGCAACAAGCATCATCATTTCCATCTCAAAAAAAACTGCAGCCTAAATAGCAGGCACTAACACGCCTACAAGTGTCTCCCATTTCTGGATCTTGTTGTGCAATAATTGGCTGTTGTGTTTCCAGAATTTCAACAATGACTACAATTGTAAAATATTTCAATGTCTGTGAGGTGCTTCAGGATATCCTGAGAATCTGGGTGCTGTCTATACCTCTGAAAGGAAATATTTCTAATGAATAAAAAGGAATGAGATGGGAGTCAGTGAGTGAGTGTGTGTCAGTGTGACTGTGAGTGAGTGTGAGTTGCCTGAAGGTATTGTCTTGTGAAGGAATGATTAAACATTGAACAGCTGCTCCAACTGGTTGGATTAAGAGCAGAAATCCAGACAAAGGTCCGCGCATTACAGAAGGTTTGAAATGAAGATAAAAAATGTTTGAGATTCTATGCTGAAAAAACATTTCCTGCTGGGACTGCAAACCAGGAGCAATCCATGAGGAGCAGGGCATGCCCAGGAGCTGTGACTTCAGGCTGGGATTCTTTGTTCAATCCAAGACAGGGCTCCAGGAATTTGGAAACAGATTAACAAAGGGGATGAGAATCTTTCGGAGCATCTCACAAGAAACCAAAGGTTTTGGAGATATTGGTTATTATGTCACACACCAATCTATGCACAGGAGGAGAAGACAGCAGGGAGGGGCTGACAGAGAGGATCAGGAAGCTGCATGACACATAACAACAGGACAGAGTGTGCAATCACACCTGGAAAAATATCCCTCTGCAGAATGATCTGATGAGTTTCAGATCAAAGTTCATGAATGATAAGATTTTCACCCAGTCTCTGAGCAGAAATAAATGAGCAAAGTATGGTCTTTGTTGAAAGATCTGAGCTTGTTAGATAACATCTCCCAAACCTATAGCTTTTCACAGCCATCTCATAGCAGCTGAACTAGATTACTCATGATTTTCTACAACGTGTGATTAACACACAAACCGCAAATCACACTGAGCAGTGGAAAACCCAACACAGCAAATAAAAGCAAACAGCTCATATGTATTGTTGTACAGCACGTGTGTTTTGCTGTTAGTGCCTGTATTCGTTTATTACATCCCAGAGGTTATGCAACACCATACCCTCACGCTTTCTGCTGCTGTTTGTCATTTCAGTGTGTCACAGCCCATAATTACTATTCCCATCATTGAATCTGTTACAGGCCAGTCTGAGTTCATTAGTTTCCCTGCCACACCCAGACTACACTCAGTCACACAATGCCACAACAAGCAGGGACATAAACCCAATGACACAACAAAACACAACATGCAGCAGCACAATGGTACCCCAAATGTATCTGGGGTCTTCCTGTATCATCCCAATCAGTGAAGCTGAATGGCAACAGGAAAACATTGCAAAGTGACAAATGGGACACATACACAGAGTCAGCAACACTCCATGTCACACACAGCTATATCCACTCTCAAAGACATACACACAGAGTAAACCCATCCTGGGTATGTACTCACCCTGAAGTCCCTGGCTTCATCTGGAGACTCACTGAGGATGTTACCTAGTATGGTGATGAAACGTCTGAAAACGAACCTTCCAGCTCAGCGAGCAAACCTACATCCAGAACCTCAACCTTAGCTACAAATCTTCTCAAAACTCACTCACCCTGAGTGTATGCCCTCAGTGTATACTGACCCTGGTGTGTGCATATCCTGAATGTGCAGTTCAACTGTTATGATTCTATGTCTCACTTCTTGCTTCCTACCTGTAATCACGCTGCTGGGTCTGTCTTCATCCTCCTTATAGTAATGACTGCCCAGGGAATCTGCAAGACACACATTGCTGCTAGTAACAACATGAACAATAAGAAACTTTCATTTCATTTGATTTATTATTGTCAAATGCACCAAGATACAGTGTAAAGTATTGTTTTGCATGCTATTCAGACAAATCATACCTTACATAGGCACATCAGGATAATAGAAAAAAATGCAGAATATAGTGTTACAGCTACAGAGTAGTGCAGAGAAAGATCAACTCTAATATATGAGAGATCTGATAAATCTGATAACAGCAGGGAAGAAGTTGTCCTTGAATCTGCTGGTATGTGTTTTAAACTTTTGTATCTTCTGCCCAATGGGAAACATTAGAAGAGAGTATAGTGAGGTGAAAGAACTCTTTGATGATGTTGGCTTGCTTTCCCGAGGCAGCAGGAAGTGTCGATGGAGTCAATAGATAGAAGGAGAAAGTGAGGTCTGCAGATGCTGGAGATCAGAGTCGAGAGTGTGTTGCTGGAAAAGCACAGCAGGTCAGGCAATATCTGAGAAGCAGGAGAATTGACATTTCGGGCTGGAGCCTCATTCCTGATGAAGGGCTCCTGCCCGAAATGTTGTTTCTCCTGCTCCTCAGATATTGCCTGACCTGCTGTGCTTTTCCAGCACCACAGTCTCGACTCAATAGATAGAAAGCTGTTTTTTTAAAATGGACTGGGCTGTGTTCACAACTCTCTGTAATTCCTTTGGGTCTTGGGCAAAGCAGTTGCTGTACCAAGGTGAGATGCATCCGGATAGGATGCTTTCAATGGTGTGTCAATGAAAATTGGTAAGAATCATTGTCTCCAGGTCCTTATTGAAACCTGTCCTCACACCAAACACAATAACATGGTTTGATAATATGGTTGTATTGCTGAATGTCCTTAGCTTCCTGAGGCAGTAAAGGTGTTGATGGGCTTTCTTTTCTATAGTGTCAGCATGGATGGAATGGGATAGATTGTTGGTGATATTTTCTCCCAGGAACTTAAAGCTCTCGACCATCTCCACCTCAGCCCCATTGACACAGATAAGGGCATGACCTCCACTCAGCTTCCTGACGTCAATGACCAGCTCTTTTCTTTTTGTTTACATTGAGGGACAAATTTTTGTCTTAATACCATGACACTAAGCTCGCAACCTCCTTCCTGTACGCTGCCTCATCATTGTTTGAGGTCGACCCACTACAGTGGTGTCATCAGCAAATTTGTAAATGGGGTTACAGCTGAATTTCACTGCACAGTTGTGAGTGTATGAGAAGTCTGATAAGGGGCTGAGAATGCAGCCTTGTGGGGCACTGGTGTTGAGGATTATTAAGGAGGAGGTGTTGTCTTCTATTCATGTTGATTATGATCTGTGGGTCAGGAAGTTGAGGATCCATTTGCAGAGAGGGGAGCAGAGTCCTAGGTCGTGGAGTTTGGAGATGAGTTTGGTTAGAATTATGGTGCTGAGGGTGGAGCTAAAGCCAATGAATAGATGTCTTAAATAAGTGTCCTTGTTATTCTGTTGTTCCAGGGATGAGTGTAGGGCTTGGGAAATGGTATCTGTCATGGACATGTTGTGACAGTAGATGAATTGCAGTAGATTCAGGCAGTCTGGGAGATTGGAGTTGATGTGTGCCATTACTAACCTTTCTATACACTTTATATGACGGATGTTAGAACCACTGGGTGGTCATCATTAAGGCAGTTTTGGCAGCAAAGACAAGAATGAACAGATCATTCAGGGACAACGTACAGAACATTTCACATAGATTCTAGATGTTATCTGTTATTCTATAAATAAACCACCCTGAATCCCTTGATTAGATTCCAGTCTGTAACTCACTCCCATGTATCTGTTATTGAATAAATATACCCTTTGATTAGATTCCGGTCTGTGAAGATGAGGTCAAGCATGTTTTTCCCTCTTGTTGGTTCCCTCAGCACCTGACCAGCTCATTTATTACTGAGTTACTCTTGGATCTTGAAGACTCCCATCTCGAGTACAGTCTGTGGCCTTGCTACCATCAGTGCTCTTTCTATTTGGTGTTAACATGGAGGAGGCTGATTCATCAACAGATGACAAACTGAGCAGCACTCATCTCAGACAAGGTGGAGGTGAAGAAAGAAGCCACCCGTTAACGATTGTGGCTCTCTTTGATCCCAATATTACTAACTGTATTCTGTCTGAGAAGTTAAACTGGCCGATATTAATGTGCTGTTATTACACTTCTCTCTGAAGCGATATGTCTATTCTCCAGCTCACTCCCATTCTGTTTCACCTCTCATGCAGCTTTGCACTACATTTTTTCATTCATTTATGGGACTTGGGCATCACTGGCTGGGCCAGCATTGATAGCCCATCCCTATTTGCTCTTGAGAAGGTGGTGGTGAGCTGCCTTCTTGAATTGCTGCAGTCCACTTGCTGTGGGTTGACCCAGAATACCAGTATGAAGGGAAGTCCAGGATTTTGACCCAATGACTGTGAAGGAACGGCGGGATATCTCTAAGTTAGGGTGGTGAGTAGCTTGGAGGGGAACTTGCAGGCGGTGGTGTTCCCAAGATGGAAGTGGTTGTGGGTTTGGAAGGTGCTGTTGAAGGATCTTAGGTGAATTTCTGCAGTGCATCTTGTAGATAGTACACACTGCTGCTACTGAGCACTCATGGTGGAGGGGTTGAATGTTTGTAGATGTGGTGCCAATCAAGCGGGTTGCTTTGTCCTGAATGGTGTCAAGCTTCTTGAATGTTGTTGGAGCTGCACCCATCCAGGCAAGTGGGGAGTATTCCATCACACTCCTGACTTGTGCCTTGTAGATGGTGGATAGACTTTGGGATGTCAGAAGATGAGTTACTCACTGCAGTATCCTAGTCTCTGGCCTGCTCTTGTAGTCACTGTGTTTATGTGGTAAGTCTAGTTGAGTTTCTGGTCAATGGTAACCCCAAGGATGTTGACAGTGGGGCATTCAGTGGTGGTAATACCATTGAATGTCAAGGGTTAGTGGTGTCATTGTCCGGCATTTATGTGGTGCGAATGTTACTTGTACGAGTTGGCCCAAGCCTGGATATTATCCAGATCTTGTTGCATTTGAGCACGGACTGCTTCAATATCTGAGGAGTCCCGAATGGTGCTGAACATTGTGCAATCATCAGAACTTTCTTTCTGAGTTCTGAATGCTGTCCATGAGCTTTCTATTTCCTCCATGTCACAGACCTCTGCATATAGCCCTTATGATGACAGTAAATCATTCCATTTTATCCGGCACATTCAAGAACACTGCCTTTGGACAGAGGTGATGCTAATGTCACTGGGCTAGTCATCCAAAGAGCAAGGTTAAAGCTCTGACAGCATGGTTTCAAATTCCACTGCCTACTGGTGGAATTTAAATTCAATTCATTAAAAAGAATCTTGAATTGAAAATTAACTCTCAAGCACCTTAACTGAGCCCTCAAGTCTCATCCTAACATAAGCCTTTTTCTTCGTCTTGACAAGAGATTCAACTTCTTTAGTAAACCATGGTTCCCTCGCTTGACCACTTCCTCCCAGCCTGACAGGTACATACTTATCAAGGCTACGCAGTAGCTGTTCCTTGAACAGGCTCCACATTTCAATTGTGCCCATCCCCTGCAATTAGTAATTGCAGTTACCTTCCCCACCCTCTGCATCCTAGATCTTGCTGAATCGCATCATAATTGCCTTTTCCCCAGCAATAATTCTTGCCCTGCGGTATGTACCTATCCCTTTCCATCACTAAAGTAAACATAACCGAATTGTGGTCACTATCGCCAAGGTGTTCACCAATCTCCAAATCTAACACCTGACCAGATTTATTATCCAGTACCAAATCCAATGTGGCCTCACCCCTTGGCCTGTCAGCATACTGTGTCAGGAAACCCTCATGTACACATTGGACAAAAGCTGACCCATCTAAAGCACTTGAACTATAGTATTTCCAGTCAATATTTGGAAAATTAAAGTCCCCCATAACAAACTACCCTATTACTCTTGCTCCTATCCAGAATTATCTTTGCTATCCTTTCTTCTACATCTCTGGACCTATTCAGAGGCCCATAGAAAATTCCCAACAGGGTGACCTCTCCTTTCCTGTTTCTAACCTCAGCCCATACTACCTCAGTAGATAAGTCCTCAAACGTCCTTTCTGCCACCGTAATACTTTGACTAACAATGCCACACTTCCCCCTCTTTTACCATCTTCTCTGTTCTTACTGAAATATCTAAATCCTGGAACCTGCAACAACTATTCCTGTCCCTGCTCTATCCATGTCTCCGAAATGGCCACAACATCGAAGTCCCAGGTACCAACCCATGCTGCAAGTTCACCCACCTTATTCTGGATATTCCTGGCGTTGAAGTAGACACACTTCAAACCACCTTCTTGCTTGCTGATGAACACTTGCGACTTTGAAAGCTCATTTCTGACCTCACTACTCTCAATCTCCTAGACATTGGAACTACAATTTAGGTTCCCATCCCTCTGATGAACCATATAACATATTCAGAAGGTTAGATAGGGTGGACAGTGAGAGCCTTTTTCCTCTGATGGTAATGGCTAGCATGAAGGGACATAGCTTTAAATTTAGCAGTGATCGATACAGGACAGATATTAGAGATAATATTTTTACTCAGAGAGTAGTAGGGGCGTGGAACGTCCTGCCTGTAACAGTAGTAGACTCACTAACTTTAAGAGCATTTAAATGGTCATTGGATAAACATATGGATGAGAAGCATTCCTAATGAAGGGCTTTTGCCCGAAAGGTTGATTTTCCTGCTCCTCGGATGCTGCCTGACCTGCTGTGCTTTTCCAGCACCACTCTAATCTAGACTCTGATCTCCAGTATCTGCAGTCCTCACTTTTGCCATATGGATGAAAATGGCATAGTGTTGGATAGACTGGTTCCACAGTTCGGCACAACATCGAGGGCCAAGGGCTTATATTGCGCTGTAAAATTCTGTATGGAAATTAATCTCAGGAAAAACTAATGTCGATTGTTGTTAGGACCCATTTGGCTCACATATGTCCTTCAGGAAAGGATATTGTCAGCCTTACCTGGTCTGCCTGACATGTGGCCCCTGACCCACAGCAAATGTGACTGACTCTTAACTGCCCACTTGAAAATCACTCAGTTCAAGCTGGCAGCACCCGTATTGTGTGAACAAGGAACTATTTTTAACAACACCACACGAACAGACATGTACATGGGCATACACAAATACACTGTATACTGAAACAAAGAAAACCAGGATTGGTTGACAGTGCTATCAAACCCATGTATTGATCATCTTATTATTAATTCCCAGAGCGGTATTTACTAGGATTAGTCCAAGTATAATCATAGCTCTGGTCCAAATATGGTCTAAAATACTACATTTTAGAGATGAGGTCACAATGTCTGACGTTGGGACAAAACCCTTGAATTCCCTTCCTGTCATACCAATTGTGGGATTATCTCCATCAAATGGACTGCTGTGGTTCAAGAAAGCAGCTCACTATCATTTCTCCAGATCAATTAGTAATTGGAAATAAACATTGATCAAGCCATTAACACTCCAGTCCATTAACAATAAAAAATTAAACATATAGGTGAAGAGCACAGTAGTTAGTGTCATTCTACAGTTTCCCAATCAGTTTCAAATGAACTTCCTCCATGACTACTTTACCTTTACTTACAGGATTGTTTCAGATTGTTAGAATACAGATTTCAGAGCAGTCAGTCATGAAAGAATATCTATAAAAATCTTGTGGTTATTTGATAAACCCTTTGTCTCTTTTTTATGGCCTCTTAATGCAAGTTTTAATCTGATAATTCTCCACAGTGATTGCTTTCACTTCTAGTGTGTGAGATATGAGACCACGTGGCAACAGCAAAGGATCAGACACAGCACTTACCCCAAAACAGGAGCAGAAAGACCAACAGCAGAAGAAACAAGTCCATTTCTTGAACCTTGGCAAAGTTCTGAACCTGATGAATTGAGTGAGTCTTTTAGGGCTTTTTTTTGCTGCAGTCACAGAAACTTTCCTTTATATTAAGTTCTTAAACGTGACTGATATAAATTCCGAGACAGACCTCAGTTTTAATACTGCCATCTTCTCCCACACTCCCTCTGATTCTCATCGGATACTTGTCCATTCTTACCAAATAACCGAAAGATTTTGAGATAAAATCTTGACGTATCTTTCCTTGAATGAGATGATTAGCTCAAACAGTGAACTGCAGAAACCACAAACCATACATGGAACATGTGAGAGAGAGAGAAAGATAGAGAGAGAGAGAGAGAGGCAGTCATAGAGTAAAGATATTTGAGGAGGCGAGTGAGCAAGAAGGTGAGTGGGGAATATCCACAGGAACATGTGTTAAGTAGGTGATCGGCAGTTTTCAGTTTTGATTCTGTTTTGGTCCAGTTTCTGCTCATCAGGAATGGATCACACACATGGCCCTTTGTCTGTCCCCAGAAATGATAATGTCCTTGAAATGAAAAGAGGTTAATGCTGTAACCATTGAATGGTGAAGCAAACCACACGTGAGGGCAGCAGTTTGCAAATTGCTGCTATTTTTCACAGACATGACCCGAGTTCTGAATCGAAAGCTTTATTTACATTCAAAGGGACAAAAATGAACAGGTCGTGGTTTAAGTTCGTGATTAAATTAACATCTGCTACTCAGCCTAGCTGAGGTGAACTAATTGTTTGATAGTATTTATTTGGAATTTCAGAATACAATTGATAAACTTGAATTTAAAAGACAACTTAAACTCATGGAATTAATGGAAATTCATTGACTACTGTTACATGGCAGAAAGAGCAGCAACGAGCTAGCTCTGTTCACATGCAATGTTCTGCTTCTCATTGTTATAATACTTGGTACAGTTTAACCAGGACAACAGTAGCTCAGAATTAAAAACAACTGGCAGTGAAAATGTCACAATTATCGAAACTCTGTAAGTGCAATCCTAGTCAATATCTCCCGAATTTGATCCTTTTGCCCTGTAATCACTCTGGCGAGTCAATGCTGCTTTCCAAAACCCCCATTCCCTGCACCACAGGTCAGCATATCCTTCCTGAGGGCGTGGGTCCAGCCTGACCAGAACTCTGTACAGCTGTAACATTCTTTTAACCTCTTTGTCATAGAATTATACAGCACCCTTTGGTCCAATCAGCCCATGTGATAATCCCAAACTATACGAGTCCCTCCTGCCTGCTCCTGGCCCATATCCCTCCAAACCTTTCCTATTCATGTATCTATCCACAGGCCTTTTAAACATTGTAATTGTATTCACATCCAGCACTTCCTTAGGAAGTTCATTCCACACTCAAACCACCCTCTGTGTAAAATATTTGCCTCTTTTCTAAATCTCTCTCCTCTCACCATTAAATGTGCCCTCTAGTCTTGAAGTTCCCCATATTAGGGAAAAGACAATTACAAACAACTCTATCTATGCCCCTCATTATTTTCTAATCTTCTACCAGGTCAACCTGCTTCACTCCAATGAAAAACAATGCAGCCTATCCAGTCCTTCTTTATACGCAAACCTTCCATACCTGGCAACATCCTGGTAAATCTTCTCTGAACTTTCTCCAGCTTGATAATATCCTTCCTATAACTGGGCGACCAGAACAGGACACAGTGCTCCAGAAGAGACCTCACCAATATTCTCACCACAACCTCAACGTGACTTCCCAACTCCAATACCCAAATGACTGAGCAATGAAGGGAAGTGTGCCAAATGCCTTTTTAATCACCTTGTCTAAAGTGATGCAAATTTTAAAGAATGATGTACCTTTGGTCCCTCTGTTCTACAACATTACCCAAGGCCCCTACCATTAATTGTGTAATCCCTGCCCTTATTTGTTGTACTGAAATGCAATATCTCGCATTTATCCAGACTGAACTCTATCTGCCATTTTTCAGCCCATTGACCCATTTGATCAAAATCCCTTTGGAATCTTAGAAAACCTTCATCACTATCGACTATGCCACCAATCTTAGTGTCATCTGCAAATTTACTAACGATGCCTTGTATACTCTTATCCAAATCATTTATGTAAAAGACAAACATAAAAGGATCTGGAACTGATTCCTGTGAAACACCGCTGGTCACAGGCCTCCAGTCCGTAAAGCAACCCTCCACCATTACTCTCTGGGTCCTATTATTAAGCTAATTATGTCTCCAGTTGGCAAGCTCATCCTGAATCCCATGTGACCTAAATTTACTAATTATTCTACTATGTGGAAACTTATCTTGAAATAAAGATCAACTCTTGGGCGTTTATTGTGTTGGGCTAAGTAAGGTGGTCTTTATATATCTTTAGATATGACGGGCAGGACCCAGCTCTGGGATTCTTGTCCCTATTGCTGTTTCTAGCGATTGTCATAGGTGTGGTTAGTGAGAACACACATAGCAAACACCCACCTCTCCCCTTTCTTGCTTGGTCCATTGCAGAGGTGAGAATTTCAAACATCCTGCAATTCTAGTGCTGAGAATATTTTGTGAGAAGATGTTTTTCATAGTCTCTCACAGCATTTATGAACTAGGGACACATCTGATCTTGAAGCATCAACAAATAAAACTATAATTTAACATTCCTTTTGAAATGCATTAACTTTGTCACCATCTCACAAAGCTGTCAATCAATTCTAGGCAGTGAAAGCCCTTTGAGGAAATCTTCATCTTACTTCACAACCTTCTAATTTTACATAAATAAACACACATGCATTGAAAATAAAATATATCAAAGAAGGATTAGATTATTACAAAGTCAAAAAGATATCAGCCAAGAATAGCATTCCCTTATACATTGTTTCATCATTGACTTCAGGATCAATTATAAAACCCAAATAAAAGCAAAATACTATGGATGCTGGAGATCTCAAATAAAACCAGAAAGTGCTGGAGAAACTTAGCAGGTCTAGAGAATCCGTGGAGAGCGAAAAACAGAGTTCTCACTTTGAGTCTGATATGACTTGTTCTTTGAAAGTGAATTTAAACACTCACTGGTTAAAAAAACTTTGAATACTAAAATACTCTCCATCCAGTCACAGTTCAGTCTCAACAGGAACCACAGCAAGCTGTATTAATGTGATTTTTCAGAAACATTGTTAAAAAGAATCCCAATGTTCACAGTGATATTTCAACAAGTTTAAGAAAAACACTCCAGGATGATGTACAAAACTTGAAATAACTCAATTTTCGATAACCCTTCAAAATCTAAGTCCTCCAAGAATTAAAGATGAAACATTGCTGTAGATGTGATCAAATGCAGCAAGACATTGACAATATCCAGGTTTGGACTGACAAGTGGCAACTAACATTGGTGCTATCCAAGTGCCAGGCAATGATGATCTCCAAAAAGAGAGAAATTAATCATCACCTACTAACATTTAAAGACATTTATCATTTCTGTATCCCCCACTATTAACATCCTGGGTCTTAACATTGATCAGAAACTAAACTGGACCATTCATTTATAAATACTATGATGATATTTAGCAAGAAATATATAAAGTAGCTCCTTTGACTTATAAAAAAGGAACAGAAAGACCAAAGTGAGCATAGGCACCTTCGAGAATGAAGGTGGGGAAATAATAACAGAAACCCAGGAAATGAATAAACTGAATGGTAAGTTGAGTAAATAGCTTGCATCAGTCTTCACAATAGAGAACACTAATTGTATTCCAAAACTGCCAAATAATTGAGGAGCTAAAGCTGGGGAAGGAAATAAATGGAATATCTATCACTGGAGAAACAGTACCAGGGACACTAATGGGGCTAAAGGTCGATATGTTCCCTGTAGCTGATCGGTTATATTCTGGAGTTTTTAAGGACTTAGCTACAGTTAGAGTAGACACACCGGTAGTAATCTTCCAAGAATCTTGAGATTCTGAGTAAGTGCCAAAGGATTGAAAAACTATCCATGTCACAGCTTTCTTCAAAAAGGGAGGGAGATAGAAAAACAAGTAATAATAGGTCAGTTAGCTTCATATCCATCATTGGGAATGTGTTACAGTCTATTATAAAGGATGTAATCACAGAGCATTTAGAAGTACATAATATGACCAAAGCCAAAAATCACACATCACCAGGTTATAGTCCAACAGATGGATTATTACCTGGTGTTATGTGATTTTTAACTTTGTCCATTCTAGCCCAACACAGGCTCCTCCACATCACAATATGATTAGACAGAGTCAGCATAGCTTCATGAAGGCTAATCGTGCCTGACAAATTTATGAGAATATTTTGCGGATGTAACAGTCAGTGTTGCCTCTCAGTTCCAGATTTATTGAATGAATGTAAACTCCCCCAGGTGCTGCGATGGGACTTGAACCCATGACCCAGAGCAATAGCCTGGTTTCTGATTTCACTTCACCATTACCAGGAGGTGCCGATGTGGATATTACTTTAGAGTTTCTGTCACAAACTGACTCTGTTTTCCTGACTGGGCTGTGATTGGTGGCGTGGAGGCTCTGGGGGTCAGGGAAGTCGATAGGAGTGGAGTGGGAGTTGAGACCTTAGGTGATAATCAGAAAGGGTCAGGGTGTTGTTTGAGAGACCAGTGGGAATGAGGTGAAGGGGTAGACCCTGGAGGGGCTGGATGTTAAGGGGACTATGGGTGCGGGGGTGCTGCCTGATGGTCAATGTGTCTGTCGATTGAGGTACACTCTGTACATCCTGTGTCAGGCCTGAGCAGGATCACCTACAGGTCTTGTACCTCTATCCAGCCAACTCTGGACCTGGATTCCACCCCTAGTCTGAAAAATGAAACCGGATGAGAAATGATCTCAGTGTGGGTAAGGGCAGGACACTGGCCTAAGCCTCATCTGTCCCTCCATAACATTGTAGATCAAGGCCAGGTAGGAACCCAATCAGAAAGCCAGCTATTGCTTTCAAACTCTCCAGCAGGGGAATATAAAATTCTGCCTCCTCTGTCCCACAGGACCAGATTCACGTTAAGGACGTAGAGGCCAGAGTTGCAATTGTTTTTATTATGAGAATGCCTAATGCTGCGCACATGTTTTTATGTGTTCTTGGAAATGTCCTTGGCACAGCTAATGTTTGATACCCATTTCAAATTGCTCCTGAGAAGTTGTGATGAGCTGAACCACAGCAGTTTATTTAAGAAACAAGTGCAGGAGTAGACCATTTAGCTCCTCAATCCTGCAATACCATTCAATATAGCTGATGTTCTACTTCAAGTTCTCTCTACCACTGAGTCCCATGTTCTGGATTCCCAGTGAGATCTACAACTCATCTATTCCTGCCTTAAGAATATTTGATGACGGACATGCACAGCCCTTGGCAGAGTGAACTTCAAAGATTCACAACCTTCTGGGTGAAGTAATTTCTCTGCATCTCAATCCTAAATGACCAATCCCTTGATTAGAAACTGTGCTCCATGTTCTAAATTCACTACCTGTCAAATTCCTTCAGTATCTATGCTGTAGTGAGAACATCTCTCATTGCCCTAAAACAATGTAGAGTCCGTTTATTCAACCTTCATCAAAGGACGACGTTCTCATCCCAGGGACCAATTTTGCATTTCTTGGTCATTTTGCCTCCAATGAAAGTATAGTTTAAAATACAGAGAACAAATTTGTACATGAGTTTTCAGGTCTGGCCTCACTAAAGTCCCATGCAACTGCATTCCTGTACTCCAATCCCTTTGCAATAAAGGCCAATGGGCCATTTGTCTACTTCATTGCTTGTTGTACCTATAAGATACTCTTTGAATTCTTGTACATATAGGTCCAATTCCAACAAAAAAGATTCTGTGTGCCGGATTGGTAAGATAACTAGTTTTTTTAAAATTCTTTATTTTCCTACAGTCTCTTTGCGAATTTAGAATTGTGGGATTTGTGGTTAGGGCAGTTAAATGTTCCTCCTGCAGAATGTGGGAGATAAGGGTCATCACTAGTGTCCCTGCTGATTTCATCTGTGGGAAATGCACCTAACCCCAGCTCCTCAATAACCATTTTAGGGAACTGGAGCTGGAGCTGCATGAACTTTGGATCATTTGGGCGGCAGAGGGCATTACTAAGAGGAGTTACACAGAGGTAGTAACACCTCAGATACAAGAAAAAGGCAGATGGCAAGGGGACAGAAAGGGAACCAGCAGACAGTGCAAGAAATCACTGTGGCCATTTCCCTTAATAGCAAGTATACCATTTTGGATACTGGTGGAGGGGATGCCATAGGGTACAGGTCTCCAGCACAGAGTCTGTCCCTATTGCTCAGAAGGGAAGGGGAAGAGGAGCAGACTATCAGTCATAGTGAGGGGGATAAGTAGAAGGTTCTGTGGGAATCAGAGAGACTCTTGGTTGGTGTATTGCCTCCCAGGTGCCAGGGTTTGTGATGTCTTGGATCATGATTTTGGGATCCTTGGGAGGGAGGGGGAGAAGCCCCAAGTCATGATCCATGTAGGCACTAACAACATAGGTAGAAAGAAAGGTGGGGATCTAAGGCAGAAATTCAGGGAGCTAGGGTGGAAGCTTAATGCTAGAACAAACAGAGTTGTTATCTCTGGTTTGTTACCCGTGCCATGTGCTAGTGAAGGGAGGAATAGGGAGAGAGAGGAGTTGAATAGGTGGCCACAGGGATAGTTCCAACCGGAACTCTATCAACAAACACATCGAGTTAGACCGCATCTACCACCCCCTGAGAAAAAGATCAGGAAGTGACTTCACCACAGGAAATAACATCACCACGGGGGACTTTAATTTTCCAAATATTGACTGGAAATACTATAGTTCGAGTGCTTTAGATGGGTCAGTTTTTGTCCAATGTGTGCAGGAGGGTTTCCTGACACAGTATGCAGACAGGCCAATAAGGGGCGATGCCACATTAGATTTGGTACTAGGTAATGAACCTGGATAGGCATTAGATTTGGAGGTAGATGAGCACTTTGGTGATAGTGACCACAATTCGGTTATGTTTACTTCAGCGATGGAAAGGGATAGGTATATAATGCAAGGCAAGAGTTATTGCTGGGGGAAAGGCAATTATGATGTGATCGGGCAAGATTTAAGATGCATGGTGGGGAAGGAAACTGCAGGGGATGGGCACAATTGGTGTCTGGAGCATATTCAAGGACCAGCTACTGTGTGCCCTTGATAAGTCTGTACCTGTTAGGCAGGCAGGAAATGGTTGAGTGAGGGAGCCGTGGTTTACTAAAGAAGTTGAATCTCTTGTCAAGCTGAAGAAGAAGGCTTATGTTAGGATGAGATGAAAAGGCTCAGTTAGGGCGCTTGAGATTTCCAAGTTATTCAGGAAAGACCTAAAGAGAGTTAAGGAGAGCCAAGAGGGGACATGAGAAGTCATTGGCAGATAGGATCAAGGAAAACCTCAAACCTTTCTATAGGTATATCAGGAATAAAAGATTAATGAGAGAAAGATTGGGGCCAATCAAGGATAGTAGTGGGGAGTTGTGCGTGGAGTCCAAGGAGATGGCACAATGGCTCAGTGGTTAGCACTGCTACTTCATAGCGCCAAAGACCCAGGCTCGATTCCAGGCTTGGGCGACTGTCTGTATAGAGTTTGACATTCTCCCCATGTCTGTATGGATCAGAGTGGTGCTGGAAATGCACAGCAGTTCAGGCAGCATCCGAGGAGCAGGAAAATCAACGTTTCAGGCAAAAGCCCTTCACCAGGAATAGAGGCAAAGTGCCTACAGGGTGGAGAGATAAATGAGAGGCATCCGGATGAAGGGTTTTTACCTGAAACGTCGATTTTCCTGCTCCTCGGATGCTGCCTGAACTGCTGTGCTTTTCCAGCACCACTCTAATCCAGAATCTGGTTTCCAGCATCTGCAGTCATTGTTTTTACTGGGTCTGTATGGGTTTCCTCCCACAATCCAAAGATGTGAGGGTCAAGTGAATTGGCCATGTGTTAGTCTGGAGTACGTATAGGGAATCAGTCTGGATGGGTTACTCTTCAGAGGGTTGGTGTAGACTTGTTGGGCCGCAGGGCCTGTTTCCATATTATAAAGAATCTAATCTAATCAGACAGGGGAAGTGCTATGAATATTTTTCGTCAGTACTCACACAGGAAAAAGACAATGTTGTCGAGGAGATTACTGAGATACAGGTTACTAGACTAGGTGGGATTGAGGTTCACAAGGAGGAGGTGTTAGCAATTCTGGAAAGTGTGAAAATAGATAAACCCCTTGGCCAAATGGGATTAATCCTAGCATTCTCTGGGAAGCCAGGGAGGAGATTGCAGAGCCTTTGGCTTTGATCTTTATGTCATCATTGTCTATAGGAATAGTGCCAGAAGACTGGAGGGTAGCAAATGTTGTCCCCTTGTTCAAGAAGGGCAGTAGAGACAACCTTGGTAATTATAGACCTGTGAGCCTTACTTCGGTTGTGGGTAAAATGTTGGAAAGGTTTATGAGAGATAGGATTTATAATAATCTAGAAAGGAATAAGTTGATTAGGGATAGTCAACATGGTTTTGTGAAGGGTAGGATGTGCCTCACTAACCTTATTGAGTTCTTTGAGATGGTGACCAAACAGGTGGATGAGGGTAAAGTGGTTGTTGTGGTGTGTATGGATTTCAGTAAGATGTTTGATAAGGTCCCCCATGATAGGCTATTGCAGAAAATACAGAGGCATGGGATTGAGGGTGATTTAATATTTGGATCAGAAATTGGCTAGCTGAAAGAAGACAGAGAGTGGTGGGTGATGGGAAACATTCATCCTGGAGCTCAGTTACTAGTGGTGCACCGCAAAGATCTGTTTTGGGGCCACTGCTGTTTGTCATGTTTATCAATGACCTCAATGAGGGCATAGAGGATGGGTTAGTAAATATGTGGATGACACTATGGTCGGTGGATTTGTGGATCGTGCTGAAGGATGTTGCAGGTTACAGAGGGACATGGATAAGCTGCAGAGCTGGGCTGAGAGGTGGCAAATGGAGTTTAATGTGGAAAAGTGTGAGGTGATTCAATTTGGAAGGAGCAACAGGAATACAGAGTACTGGGCTAATGGTAAGATTCTTGGTAGTGTAGATGAGCAGAGACATCTGGTTGTCCATGCACATAGATCCCTGAAAGTTGCCATCCAATTTGATAGGGTTATTACGAAGTCATATGGTGTGTTAGCTTTTATTGATGGAGAGATTGAGTTTCGGAGCCATGAGGTCATGCTGCAGCTGTACAAAACTCTGGTGCGGCCGCCGCACTTGGAGTATTGTGTACAGTTCTGGTCACCGCATTATAGGAAGGATGTGGAAGGATTGGAAAGGGTTCAGAGGAGATTTACCAGGATGTCACCTGGTATAGAGGGAAGGTCTTATGAGGAAAGGATGAGGGACTTGAGGCTGTTTTCATTAGCAAGAAGAAGGTTGAGAGGTGACTTAATAGGGACATATAAAATAATCAGAGGGTTAGATAGGGTGGACAGGGAGAGCCTTTTTCCAAGTATGGTGACGGCGAGCATGAGGGGGCATGGCTTTAAATTGAGGGGTAATAGATATTAGCAGTAGTGTCTTTACTCAGAGAGTATTAGGAATGTGGACCGAACTGCCTGCAAGAGGAGTAGACTTACCAACTTTAAGGGCATTTAAATGGTCATTAGATAATCATATGGATGAAAATGGAATAGTGTCGGATTGATGGACACAAGGCAAAAGATGGAAAATTATAGGCCAATTAGCCTAACCTCGGTTGTTGGTAAAATTCTAGAATCCATCATTCCCCAATGGATCTAGAATCCATCAAACCCCAATTTAGGATGAGGTTTCTAAATTCTTGGAAGAGCAGGGTCGGATTAGAACAAGTCAACATGGATTTAGTAAGGGGAGGTCGTGCCTGACAAACCTGTTGGAGTTCTTTGAAGAGGTGACAAGTAGGTTAGACCGGGGAAACCCAGTGGATGTGGTCTACCTAGACTTC
>NC_057740.1:44292775-44299470 GCF_004010195.1 Chiloscyllium plagiosum
GAGGAGACTAGGACCCGTGGACACAGCCTTAGAATTAGAGGGGGTAAATTCAGAACAGAAATGCGGAGACATTTCTTCAGCCAGAGAGTGGTGGATCTATGGAATTCATTGCCACAGAGTGCAGTGGAGGCTGGGACGCTAAATGTCTTCAAGGCAGAAATTGATAAATTCTTGATGTCACAACGAATTAAGGGCTACGGGGAGAATGCGGGTAAGTGGAGTTGAAATGCCCATCAACCATGATGAAATGGCCGAGTGGACTCGATAGGCCGAATGGCCTTACGTCCGCTCCTATGTCTTATGGTCTTATGGTCTTATGATCTGGGAACAATGACTGAGCCATGGTTGCAGGAAGATCAGTTGTGTGAATTGAATATCCAAGGGTACTCAGTATTCCAGAAGGATGGCTGGAAGGAAAATGGGTTGGTGCAACTTTGTTAGTGAAGGAAGAGATCATTGCTGCAGTGAGAAGTGATATCAATACAGAGACCAAGACGTAGAATCAGTCTGAGTATACATCAGAAATGACATGGGAAATAAGTCCCTGGTCTCCAAACAGTTGTTCCACAGTCAGGCACAATATAAACCAGAAAATACTGGAGGATTATAAGAAAGATATAACAGTAATCATGGGTGATTTTAAGACCGTTAGAAATAGGAATAGGAGTGGGCTGTTTGGCCCCTCATGTTAAGAGTGTGGTGCTGGAAAAGTTCCTTGAACCTACTCCACCATCCAGTAGGATCAATGCTGATCCAAAGTACTCGTGACCACCTTCCCCATAGCCCTTGATGATCAAGAAGCTATCGATCTCAACATTAAATACACAAGGATTCTACACCACAACTTTCTTTGGCAAGGAGCTCCAAAGACTCACAACTCTCTGACAACTTTCTCTTCATCTCAGTCTTAAAGTGGCAGCTCTTAATTCAGAGACTATGCCTTGGGAGGAAGCATCCTCTCAGCATTTAACATGTTAAGACCCTTAAGAATCCTATCTTTGTCAATGAGATCACCTCCCATTCTTCTAAACCCAGTGGGTAGAGTACCAACCTGTTTAACCTTTGCTCATAAGACAATCCCTCCACACCAGGGGCCATCCTAGTGAAGCTTCTCTGAACTGCCTGCAATGAAATGATACTTTTCCTCAAACAATGGGGACCAAAACTGCTCACGGAATCCAGGTGTGGTCTCCTCAGCACCTTGTACAGTTACAGTAAGACTTCCCAACTCTTACACTCCAACCCCCTTGAAATAAGGGCCAACATTCCATTAGCCTCCCAATTCCCTGCTGCCCTGTGTGTTGGTTTTCTATCTTTTGTGCATAAATCCCGCCAAATCCCCTTGTGTTGCAGCTTTCTGCAGCTTTTCTTTATTTAAATAATATTGTTTTTTGTTCTCCCTTCCAAAATGAACAACTTCACATTTTCCCATATTATACTCTATGAAGGAGGAGAAAGGCAGAGTCCCCTTGTGTGGCGGCCTTGTCCCTATGTGGAGGCCTTTTCTTGTCATCAGTAATCAGGTATTTGAACAGCTAGGCAGCTCGTCATGCCCAGGAGTGGTGTCTTGGCCCAGCTGCATCTTTAAGGTATTCCATTATCCCTTAATCGACTTTCCCAAGTCCAGGAGCTGTTAACTAAACTGTGATTAATTTCGTCTTAAAAAATTTTACTTTTTTTTATTATGATGCATGACTTCTATCACTGATGTAAGTGTCATGGTTGGGTGACATTAAAGTTTTCACTGTATTGTTCATGTAAAAGTACGTGTGAAAAATTTCTATTCTATTTTGTTTGACAACTTATTGCCCATTTACATAATCTATCTGTATCTCTCTGTAAACTGCTTGTGTCTCTCTCATAACCTGTCTTACCACCTTTCTTTGTGTTGTCTGCAAATTTGGCGACAGTGCATTCACTTCCTTCCTCAAAGTCATTAATATATATTGTAAACAATCACTGTCCCAGCACTGATCCCTGTGGAACCCCACTGGTTACAGGTCTCCAACCAGAAAAAACAACCACTTATCCTCATTCACTGCTTCCGGCCCATGAGCCAATTCTCTATCCACGCCAAGATGCTACCTCCAACACCTCATCTTTTGTGACATACTTTGCCAAATGCTTTCTGGAAACCCAAATACAACACATCATATTGTCCCCTTCTACCCACTCTGGCTGAGACTTCCTTCGAGTCATAGAGCTGTACAGCACGGAAACAGATCCTTTGGTCCAGCTGGTCCATGCCGATCAGATATCCTAAATTAACGTAGTCCCATTTTCCAGCATTTGACCCATATCCCTCTTAACATTTCCCAATCATATACCCATTCAAATGTCTTTTCAATGTTGTTATTGTAACAGCCTCCACCACTTTCTTTGGCAGCTCATTCCATAAATGCTCAGTCCTCTGCGTGAAGAAATTGCACCTTACAGTCTTTTTAAATCTTTCCCCTCTCACCTTAAACCCATGCCCTTTAGTTTTGGACTCACCTACCCTGCCGAAAAGACCTTGATTATTCACCCTATCTATGCCCCTCATGATTTATAAACCTCTATAATGTCATCTCTCAGCCTCTGAAGCTCCAGGGAAAACAGTCCCAGCCTATTCAGCCTCTCCCTATAGCTCAAACCCTCCAACCCTGGGTTTGAGCTAACTGAACCTCAACTCTTTCGTCTTCCTCTTTAGTTTTTGCTTCTTGCTGTGACTTATGACAGTGGGACCTGGTTAGTACACAGTCTGGAAAAATTCCAGGGTATTTTTCTTTTAACTCCTCAGTTCCCTGGTCTTCCTTTGGCTTCTCCACAACAAGGGGTGTCACTCCCACATTGGATCCTGCCAATTCCCAAGAACAAACTGTGTTTCTGGAACTGACACTCTGTCAATCACTCCCACTGTAACTTCTCCAGTCTTGACTTGGCTCTCCAACCTGATCTTACGTAGGGGAAATGCTAAATTTCTCTCCACCTATTCCACAAATTACCACCCTCTTGGATCGCAAATATGTTCACCTCTTACTATTAGAGACTCCAATATCTCTCAAAATTGTAATTTCTTTCCCTTCTCCCCCTGTTATTTCTGAGCAAACTTTACCCAAAGAGATTAAGCTTTTATAGAGATCGGACACTAACTCAATACCCAGCTTCTGCCTGGGCTGTTCACTCTCTTGCAGCTGCTCAACTTTTCTTGGAGTTTCCTTTACTACTTTCACTAATGCCACTGGCTTAACCTCTTTTACCCCATCTTTTCCCACAATGCCTTTCTTCAACGACTCGCTCTGTCGTTTTGTGTACCCCACCTTCCACAGTGGAAATACCTGAGGCCTTTCACTTTCTTTTCTCCCTCTTGGGCTTCTTTTCACACATGGTAAACTATTCCCAATGTGCTCTACTCTTTGTTTTGTAGTCAAGGATCTCCCCTTCTCCCAATTTCTATCCCTCACAGGATGAAATTCCTGCCGGAAGTTAAATTTCACCTTATGCTCCAATGTATATTCATCTGCCATCTCTGCTGCTCTTTTCACTTCTTGAATTTTCTGTTCATCCACATGAATTCTTATCATCTCTGGAAGTGAGTCTTTAAACTCCTCCTGCAGAATAATTTTTCAGAGGTTAAACCCTCTGTTAATTAAACCAAACTCCCAGAAAAGCTCACCTTGCCTCGTAATCTGTTAAAATATGAGTGACAAAGAATTCCCAAATTCCACTATTTAAAGAAAATAACATCAATTTGTTTTCTAACTCTAAAATCGAACATTTAACAACTGTTCACAACTCTAAGCTCCCCTTTTTCTTAAATGCCTCCGTCTCTGTGGCATAACTGTTTAGTGTGTTAGGCTGTTAGCTAGAAGATTGGTGGTTTGAAACACCGAGAGCTGAATGCTTCCTTTCTTTTGCCCCGTGACCATTCTCCATGATACATTCCTTGGGGCAGCATGGTGACTCAGTGGTTAGCACTGCTGCCTCACTGCGCCAGGGACCTGGGTTCGATTCCAGCCTTGGGTGACTTTCTGTGTGGAGTTTGGACATTCTCCCCGTGTCTGCATAGGTTTCCTCCAGGTGCTCTGGTTACCTCCCACAGTCCAAAGATGTGCAGGTTAGACAAATTGGCCATGCTAAATTGCCCCATAGTGTTCACAGATGTGTAGGTTAGATGTAGTAGTCAAGGGAATTGTAGAGTAATAGGGTAGGGGAATGGGTCTGGATGGGATCGTTTTTGGAGAGTCGGAGTGGACTTATTGGGCCAAATGGCCAGTTTCCACATTGTAGGATTCTATGATTGCTATGATCTACCTCCAACTCTATAACAATATGCTGCTTCAATAAGACACTAATTAAAATTACAACAACTTAATTTCAAAACCACACATCCGCTGTCATCTTTGTGTGTTTCTTCTTTCGGCTGAGAGTCTCCCTGGGTTGTCTTCTTTCTTTTTACTGTGAGTATGTTTCATATTGAAAAGGTACCTTTGATAGAGAGTGCTTCCTAATTTCTTGGAGAGCAAGAGGTTACCTCTCCAGGCTTTTCTGTCTTGATGGCAGTTGCTCTCTGACCAATTTTCAAAAATGTTCACATTTTATACAACCCACACATCAGATCGTCTCATTGATTCAGTGTTGGCAGAACAATAAATTCAAATTTGATTGGGTTTTAGTATCCTGAGGCATGATTTAAGCTAATTGGTTAAATTTAAATTGTTGTCAAAACTGAAACCAAAACTTAGGCATCCATTTCATAGCCAAATGTTACATATTTTCAATTTTCTAATACACTCTGGGACTGCCATCTAGTCATATCAGCTGTCAATTCACACTCTCTTAAAGGTACAGTACACACCTTCACCTTCATAATGATCAAAAAGGTGCCTTTTTAAGAGAGCTATTTTTCAGGGCGCCTGTTTACATGTTAGAACATAAAACATAGATAGAACATAGAACAAAATAGCTCAGAACAGGCCCTTTGACCCTCAATGTTGAGCCAACCTGTGAACTATTCTCAGCTCGTCCCCCTACACTATCCCATCATCATCCATGTGCTTATCCAAGGATTGTTTAAATCTCCCTAATGTGTCTGAGTTAACTACATTAGCAGGTAGGGCATTCCACGCCCTTACCACTCTCTGAGTAAAGAACCTGCCTCTGACATCTGTCTTAAATCTATCACCCCGTCATCACCAGAGGAAAAAGACTTCCACTGTCTACCCTATCTAATCCTCTGATCATCGTGTATGTCTCCATCAAATCCCCTCTTAGCTTTCCTCTCTCCAATGAGAACAGACCCAAGTCTCTCAGCCTTTCCTCATAAGACATTCCTTCCAGACCAGGCAACATCCTGGTAAATCTCCTGTGCACCTTTTCCAATGCTTCCACATCCTTCCCGAAATAAGGCGACCAGAACTGTACGCAATATTCCAAGTGTGGCCGCATTAGTGTTTTGTATAGTTAGAACATAGAACATAGAACAGTACAGCACAGAACAGGCCCTTCAGCCCACGATGTTGTGCCGACCATTGATCCTAAAGTATGCACCCTCAAATTTCTGTGACCATATGCATGTCCAGCAGTCTCTTAAATGTCCCCAATGACCTTGCTTGCACAACTGCTGCTGGCAACGCATTCCATGCTCTCACAACTCTGTGTAAAGAAGCCGCCTCTGACATCCCCTCTATACTTTCCTTCATCCAGCTTAAAACTATGACCCCTCGTGTTAGCCATTTCTGCCCTGGGAAATAGTCTCTGGCTATCGACTCTATCTATGCCTCTCATTATCTTGTACACCTCAATTAGGTCCCCTCTCTTCCTCCTTTTCTCCGAGCTCAGTCAACCTCTCTTCATAAGATCAGCCCTCCAGTCCAGGCAGCATCCTGGTAAACCTCCTCTGAACCTTCTCCAAAGCATCCATATCTTACCTATAATAGGGCGACCAGAACTGGACGCAGTATTCCAAGTGCGGTCTAACCAAAGTTTTGTAGAGCTGCAACAAGATCTCACGACTCTTAAACTCAATCCCCCTGTTAATGAAAGCCAAAACTCCATATGCTTTCTTAACAACCCTGTCCACTTGGGTGGCCATTTTAAGGGATTTATGTACCTGCACATCAAGATCCCTCTGTTCCTCCACACTGCCAAGAATCCTATCCTTAATCCTGTACTCAGCTTTCAAATTCGACCTTCCAAAATGCATCACCTCGCATTTATCCAGGTTGAACTCCATCTGCCACCTCTCAGCCCATCTCTGCATCCTGCCAATGTCCCGCTGCAGCCTACAACAGCCCTCAATACTGTCAACGACACCTCCAACCTTTGTGCCATCTGCAAACGTACTGACCCATCCTTCAAATCCCTCATCCAAGTCATTAATAAAAATAACAATCAGTAGAGGCCCAAGGACAGAGCCCTGTGGAACGTCGATTCTCCTGCTCCTTGGATGCTGCCTGACCTGCTGCGCTTTCCCAGCAACACATTTTCAGCACAACACATCAGTACCAGGTACTGATCCATGCTCTAAGTTAATCACTTTTATTCCAGATACTCCTTGCGTTAAAGCAAACACACTTTAATTGATCCCTTGGTTCCTTCCCAGGAAAATCCTTCCCACTAGCTGGTCTACCTCTTGCTATTGCCTCATCTGCATCAACTCTCACCTCCGGTATACAGCTCAGGTTCCCACCCCCCTGCCATACTAGTTTAAACCC
>NC_057740.1:44299776-44311323 GCF_004010195.1 Chiloscyllium plagiosum
ACCTCACATTTAGCTGCATTGAACTGCTGAGAGGACCTCTCAGCCCAATTCTGCACTTTATCCAAGTCCCCCTGCAACCTGTAACATTCTTCCAAACTGTCCACTACTCCATTGACTTTAGTGTGATCTGCAAATTTACTAATCCATCCACCTATGCCTGCGTCTAAGTCATTTATAAAATTGACAAACAGTAGTGGTCCCAAACCGGATTCTTGTGGCGCACCACTAGTAACCGGACTCCAGGCTGAATATTTTCCATCAACCACCACTCGCTGCCTTCTTTCAGAAAGCCAGCTTCTAATCCAAACTGCTAAATCACCCTTAATTCCAAATCTCTGCATTTTCTCCATCAGCCTACCATGTGGAACCTTATCAAAGGCTTTACTGAAGTCCATGTATACCATGTCAACTGCCCTACCCTCATCTACATGCTTGGTCACCTTCTCAAAAACTCAGTGAGGTTTGTGAGACACGACCTGCCCGTGACGAAACCATGTTGACTATCTGAAATCAAATTATTGCTTGCTAGATGATTATAAATCTTAACTCTCATAATCCTTTCCAAAACCTTTCCTACAACAGAAGTAAGGCTCACTGGTCTATAATTACCTGGGTCATCTCTACTGCCCTTCTTGATCAAGGGCACAACATTTGCAATCTTCCGGTCTTCTGATACTTAACCTGTAGACAATGACAACTCAATTATCAAAGCCAAAGGCTCTGCTATCACCTTCCTATCGTCCCAGAGAATCCTCAGATAAATCGCATCCGGCCCAGGGGACTTGTCTATTTTCACTCCTTCTAGAATTGATAACACCTGTTTGTAACTAACCTCGATTCTTTCTAGTCTAATATCTCGTACCTCATTCTTCTCCTCTACAATATTCTCCTTTTCCTGAGTAAACACCAATGAGAAATGTTCATTTAACACCTCTCCGATCTCCACAGGATCCACACTCAACTTCCCTCTTCTGTCTTTGACTGGCCCTATTCCTACCCTAGTCATCCTTTTATTCCTCACATACCTATAGAAAGCTTTAGGGTTCTCCTTTATTCGATTTGCTAAAGACTTCTCATGTCCTCTCTTTGCTCTTCTTAACTCTCTCTTTAAATCCTTCCTCGCTGATCTGTAATTCTCCATCTTGCCTCATCAACACATTAGCCTCCTTCTTCTGCTTAACAAGAGATGCACGGTTCCCTTACCTTATCACTTCCTCCCTGCCTGATAGGAACATACCTATCAAGGACATGCAATATCTGTTCCTTAAACCAGCTCCACATTCCCATTGTTTGCATCCCCTGCATTTTGCTATCCCATTCTATGCATCCTAATTCTTGCCTAATCGCATTATAATTGCCCTTGCCCCATCGATAACCTGTGGCATGTACCTATCCCTTTCCGTTGCTAAGCTGAATGTAACTGAATTATGGTCACTCTCTCCAAAGTGCTCACCTACCACTAAATCAAACACCTGGCCTGGTTCATTACCAAGCACCAGATCCAGTGTGGTCTCCCCTCTTGTCGGCCCTTCGACATACTGTGTCAGGAAACCCTCCTGTACACATTGGACAAAAACTGATCCATCCGACGTACTAGAGTTATCGCATTTTCAGTCAAAGTTGGGGAAGTTAAATGGCCCCATAATGACCACCCTGTTCCTTTCACTCCAACCCAGAATAATTTTGCTAATTCTCTCTTCCACCTCCCTGGAACTCTGCAGATGCCTATAAAAAACTCCAAGCAGTGTGACCTCTCCTCCTGTTTCGAACCTCAGCCCATACTACCTCAGTCGACAAGTCCTCGTCAAAAGTTCTCTCAGCCACCGTTATACTGTCCTTGACTAACAAGGCCACATCTCCCCCTCTTTTACCACCTTGCCTGTTCTTAATGAAAGATCTAAACCCTGGAACCTGCAACATCCATTCCTCACCCTGCTCTATCCATGTCTCCGAAATGGCCACAACATCGAAGTCCCAGGTACCTATCTATGCTGCAAGCTCACCTACCTTATTTCGGATACTTCTGGCGTTGAAGTAAGCACGCATCAAATCACTTCGCCGCCTGCCAGCACATTCCTGTGACCCTGAAATCCTGTCCCTGTCTTTCCTACTCTCATCCTCCTGTGCACTGCAACTACACCTCCGGTTCCCATCCCCCTACTGAGCTAGTTTAAATCCACCCGAATAGCATCAGCAAATTTCCCGCCCAGGATATTATTACCCTCTGGTTCAAGTGAAGACCGTCCTGTTTGTACAAGTCCCACCTTCCCCAGAATGAGCCCCAATTACCCAAGAACCTGAAACCCTCCCTCCTGCACCATCCTTGTAGCCACATGTTCAGCTGATATCTCTCCCTATTCCTCGCCTCGCTATCATGTGGCACGGGCAACAAACCAGAGATAACAACTCTGTTTGTTCTAGTTCTCAGCCTCCACCCGAGCTCCCTGAAATCCTGCCTTACATGCCTAGCCCTCTTTCTACCTGTGTCGTTGGTACCTACATGGACAAGGACTTGAGGCTGGTCACCTTCTCCCTTCAGGACCCCAAAGATACGATTCGAGACATCACGGGCCCTGGCACCTGGGAGGCAACACACCAACCGCGAGTCTTGTTCGTTCCCAACAACCCTTCTATCTGGGCCTCTAACTATTGAGTCCCCAATGACTAACACTCTCCTCCTTTGCCTCCTTCCCTTCTGTGCAACAGGGACAGCCTCTGTGCCAGAGACCTGGGCCCCACTGCTTGCCCCTGGTAAGTCACCCCCCCTCAACAGTATCCAAAACGGTATACGTGTTTTTCAGGGGAACGACACAGGGGATCCCTCTGACTATTTCTCCCCTTCGAACAGTTACCCAGCTTTCTTCGTGCCTAGGAGTAACTACTTCCCTGTAACTCTTATCTGTCACAGCCTCTGCCTCCCGAATGATCCGAAGTTCATCCAGCTCCTGCTCCAGTTCCCTAACATGGTCTTGGAGGAGTGAGAGTTGGGTGCACTTCCTGCAGATACTAATGGCATCTCTCACCTCATACATCATGCAAGAGGAACATTGCTCTCCCTGCACTGTCATTCCTGATAGTCCCCTTATCACAAAGTGAAAAAGAAGGGATGCTTACCTGATGTGTCCCTGGTCTTTGAGGTTAGAGGAGGTAGTTGGGTGGAAGGCTCTACAAAGGTAGGGTCTTGGGTTGAGAAAACACTGACTTATATAGCAGGACAGAAATAAAAAGATGAAGTGCCTCCTTTCCCAGAAACCTCTGCTCTCTGACTTCAAATTTAAAAGCTCAAATCAGTGACTCACTGCTCCCGGCAGGCTCCTGGTCCAAGCTCCCGCCCTTCGAATTTCTCCTGCCGCTGAAAAACAGAAATGGAGGCAGTTCTCCTCTCAACTGTTCAATTTTCCCCGGTCTTATACTCCAGAGTATCGGATTGTGCCATTGGCCCTCAAGATTGGCATTTGATATGTTTCGAGTATAATTTAAAGTGATTAGCCGAATTCAAATTTGTTTTTGTCTCTAAGCAATAAACTTATCGAGTGGTTCAACCTAGTGTTACATTGTTAGTTTTTTGAATACAATTGGTGTTGTGTCTGGTAGTTCTGCTGCTTTTAACTCTCTTAAAGGTACACCCACATCTTCACATCAAAATGGATATTGATAGTCTGGGTGAATTGGCCAAAATTTGGCAGATAATATTGAATGTGGATAAGTGTGAGATTATACACTTTGTTTGGAGGAAAAGAAAGGCAACTTATTTTCTAAATGGAGAGAAACTTCAGAGTGTGTTTGTGTTGATCTGTGTGTCTGTGTGCATGAATCACAGAAAATTAGTCTGCAGGTCAGCAGGTGATACGGAGGGCAAATGGAACTTTGGTATGAATTGCTAAAGGATAGAGTATAAAAATAGGGAAGAGTTACCATGACCATCCAAGGCTTTAGTGAGGCTGCACCTGGAACATTATGTACAGTTCTGGTCCCCTTACCTGAGGAGGGCTGGAGTTGTTTTGGAGGTAGTTCACTGGAGGTTCAAGAGATTGATTCCAGAGATGAGGGGCTTGTCTTATGAAGACAGATTGAGACAATTAAGCTGAAATCCTCTGGAGTTTATAAGAATAAGAGGAGTTCTAATAGAGGGATAGAAGATATTAAAGGGGATTGACAAAGTAGGTGTGGAGAGGATGGTTCCTCGTGTGGGGCAACCTAGAATGAGAAGTCACAGTTTGATGATCAAGTGTAGCAGATGAGGAAACATTTCTTCTTTCAAAGGGTTGTGAATCTGTGGAATTCACTCCCCCAGTGTGTGGTGAATGCTGGGACATTGAGTAAACTTAAGGAGGAGATCGACCAATGTTTACCTGGTAATGGGTTGAAGGGTCATGGAGAATAGAATCGCGAGTGTGGTGCTGGAAAAACACAGCAGTCAGGCAGCATCCGAGGAGAATAGGCAGGAAAGTGGGGTTGAAGCTGAGATGAGATCAGTGATGATCTTTTGAATGGCACAGCAGGCTGGTGGGGCTGAATGGCCTACTCTTACTTCTAGTTCTTATGTATTGTTAAAATGTTACTTACAGCACTTAATGAAGTCTGTTTGGAAAGTGGAATGTGGAGTTGAGGCTGAGATGAGATCAACCATCATTATATTAAATGGTGGAGCAGGCTCAAGAGTGAATTGTCCACTCCTGCTCCCAGTTATTACATTTTTATCTCATCCTTACACTTTTATGTGGCACTTTATTGTGCACCTTTGGAAATCTAAGTATCGATTTTGTTTCTTTAGTTTAGGTACATTTAGGCACAGTGAGGAAGTAAGCTGTAATTTTTTGAACTCAGCAACACTGAAGGGACCAAGTCAGGATGGTGAGTGACTTGGAGGGGATCTTGAGGGTGGTGGTATTCCCACATACCTGCTGTCCTTGTTCTTCTCGATGATAGAGGTTGTTGGATGGAATGTGCTATTAAGAAACCTTAGGAGTTGCTTCAGCACACACTATAGATGGTACATACTGCTGCGACTGAGTAACAATGATGGAATTTGTAGATGTGATGCCAATCAAATGGGGTGCTTTGCCCTGGATGGTGTTGAGCTTCTTGAATATTGTTAGAGCGACACTTACTCAGGCAAATAGGGAGTATTTAAAACTTGCTGCAGGATGCCTAGCCTCTGACTTGCTCTTGTAGACAAAGCAAGTTCAACTGTAACTCTCAAAAGGGAATTGAATAAAAACTTAAAAGGAAGCAATTTGCACAGGCAAGGGGAAAGACCAAGTGAGTAAACTGCTTGCTTATTTTGTATTTTCACACATACATTTTTCCCCTTTAGGGTATGATTGGGAAGAATTGGTGGATTTACAGGTTAATTATCAACCTGTTGGATCATGAAAGTCCCTTAAGGGGTGTGGTATATTATTGTGTTCGAGTAGTTTCAATAATTTGAAAAGACTGCTGACTGTAGAAGACTGTGTCTTTATTATACATCTCTACAGTGATGAGGACACACCCTCAAGTGGACAAGTTAGTTTCTACACTATTTTCTCTTAGAGTCCAAGATCACGAGTTAATATTATGTGCTGTTATTATGTCACAGAGTATTACAGCTAACTTTTATTCCAACTTGATCTAACATACTCCTTTATACAATAAATCCTATTGACTGAATAGCTCTTTCAAAGATGGACTGAATGGCCTCAGTCTGTTCTGAAGCATTCATGAATTTTGTGGTTTGTCATGATGGTTGACTGACCACAAGAGGGAGCTCTGGCTGCAGAGTTTGGGACTGACTGAGAGGATGTCAGACCTTTGATGGAGTGAAAGGGATGAGGACAGACAGACATTGAGACACTGGTGGTCCCAGGAAGTGTCTGTATAATCAGGTCGACAGAAAAGTCCATTTCAATCTGTAATCTCTGCTTGCTTCCAGCTCTTTCTCTCCCCTTATTTCTATGCCCTCCTTTTAGATTAGATTGGATTACTTACAGTGTGGAAACAGGCCCTTCGGCCCAACAAGTCCACACCGACCCGCCAAAGCGCAACCCACCCAGACCCATTTCCCTACATTTGCCTCTGCACCTAACACTGCGGGCAATTTAGCATGGCCAATTCACCTGACCCGCACATCTTTGGACTGTGGGAGGAAACCGGAGCACCCGGAGGAAACCCACGCAGACACGGGGAGAATGTGCAAACTCCACACAGTCAGTCGGCTGAGGCGGGAATTGAACCCGGGTCTCTGGTGCTGTGAGGCAGCAGTGCTAACCACTGTGCCACCGTGCCGCCCAAAGAATGCTAACACTGACGTATACATGCGTCTTTGGGTGGGTATGAACCACCCAATTTCCTGTTTCCCCATTTCCCTATTCCCTTGTTTCCTCTGTCCCCTGTTCCCATTCCTCTTGTCCTGTTCTCCTGCTCCAGTTGTGTCAATGCTCCTGGGGGAAGCTGGTCTCAAGATCCCAGAATGACACTGCTGCAGGATCATCACAGACTAACCCATAATCTCAATAGGAATCTCTGTTGCTAAGTTTATCTGGTGACATTCTTGAATTTTGATTGAGCAACATTGTATCTGTCGTCTAAAGCGTGACTCGAATTTTTTTCCTAGTTTCAGACCATTGCCTCCATCATTCCAAAAACTCAAAGCTCAGTCCTGGACAGGGGGATGGTTTTCAAGGATATGGGAATAGAGGACATGGGAGACTGCCAGAGGAGAAGTTGAGGAAGGATAGGGTAGGTTGTGAAAGGACTAAGAACTGACTGATTGGGATATAAGATCACAAAGCAGGAGAAGGCCATTCACCCTATCAAAGCCACTCCTCCATTCAGTAAGGTCACAGCTAACCTGATTATGCCCTTGAGTAAGGAGATCAGTATTGGACAGTGTACTCTCGGTTTTGTCACAACACAGTTGCAGAAAGACTTTGCTTCTTTCTTCTCCACTCTATGATAAATATCAATAGCCCATTTGCTTTCCAAATTCCATGGTGTACTATACTAACTTGGAGAAGGATAGCCAGGTCCCCTCGCTGAACGGGTATTGCAACATTCTATTTGACTAATAACTGTTTTGCTATCCCCTCTTCTCGCATTTTCCAACATTATACTGCATCTGTCAAGTTATTGCCAACACCCTCAACCTAATTATAATCCTTTGCAGACTCTTTGCATCCTCCTCACAATCTGCTTTCTAATTTTCTTCATATCATCAGAAGACATAGTTATAATATTGTCAGCCCCCTCATTAATACAGATCATAAATAATTGAGGCCACTGTGACACTCCATAGTTAGTTTGCCAACCCAAAAGTAACTATTTATCAGTTTGGTTATTTAACTTGACTCTCTGTTTCCTGTTAGTCAACCAGTTCTCTGTCTATGCTGAGTATATTACTCAATACTGTGAGCTATTACTTTCTGCACTAATCTTTCATGTCACATTTCATTGAATGTCTTTTGAAAATTCAAATACTCTAATCTACTATGTGTTCCTATCCATCCTCGTCACATCCTCAAACAATTCTGGTAATTTTGTCAAAGTTTCCTTTCATTAAATGTATTGACTCTGACTGACTGCATTATAATCTTCTAAATGCCCTCTTCCTAACTCATTAAGAGACCCTCGTAGTTTCCTAACAAAGGAAGTTTGACTGCCTGGCCAGTAGTTTTCGGCTTCTGTGTCTCTTCTTCTTGAATAGAAGTGTTACATTGTGGCTTACACTGAGATCTTTCAGAACTGAAGAAATTTTGGAAGATTACAACCAATGTATCCAGTGTCTCTGCAGCCACTTCCTTTAAGAGCCTGGGCCATCAGGTCTCGCTGCAGAAACTTGAGGCCTGGGCTGCAGATCTCACACAGCAGCTGGAGACACTGTGACACATTGGTGCAGAGAGGTGGTCACACTGCAGCTTACGGACTTGGAGTCACAAAGGCAATGGGTGATTGCCAGACACTCCAAAAGAACCAGACAAGACAGATTTTCACTTTGGAAGCTGATAAATGTGAATAGTCATCAATCTGTGATTTCACTACCTCAATGTGCAATGGATGCTGGGACATTGAGTAAATTTAAGGTGGATTTAGATGTTTAATTAGTAATGTTTAATTAGTAATGGGTTGAAGGGTCATGGAGAGTGGGCGGGAAAGTGAAGTTTGGGCTGAGATGAGATTAGCTATGATTGTATCAAATGATAGGGCAGGCTCAAAGGGCTGAATGGCCTACTCCTGCTCATATAGTATGTAACAGGTTGAAATCATCATTTGGGTAGAAAGGGGGATGAGGCTCTGCAATAAGAATTTGAGAGTTAAGTAGAAAATTAGCAAACAGGTCCTCAAATGCAGTAATCTCCAGCCCAAATGCCACATGCAAGTATGTACAGACGCAGGGAAAGAAAGAATGTAATGTGTAGCTGGAAAGATGGTGCAGGAGGGAGTGCTCCACATTCCTGGGATACTGCGACTGATTCCAGATAGCTCCTGGACAAGTGGAATTGGATTGTCCCTGATCAAAGCTGAGACTGAGTTCCTTGTATGGTGTTTGACTAGTGCTGTTAAGAGATTTTAAACTGATTTGACAAGTATAAGAAATGAACCTCACTCACTTCAATAACTTCAGTCCGAGACAAAAATCTGAATCAGTAGTGTCATTTATTTTACACTTGCAATTGGGTGTGATGCCAGGGACAGGGACAAAACACACACCAAATTCGACAGACGCTTGATATTTATATAATTTGGCTTCTTTTGTTTTACATTGCTCTTCCCCTATATACATCCTCCAGTTCCCTAAGACAGGAGATTTTAAACTGATTTGATAAGAGTGTAGATTCAAGAGAAAAATACCAGGATTTCGAGATCGATCGAAAGAATTAACGGAATGCAGTCTGTCTAAAGCAAGGTTACCAGTTTAATCAAATAAGGCAGCCTGACGCAGTTTTATCCAGCAACACAGAGGTTAAAGCTTCTGTGGTCTGTGGTGAAATTGCACAATTACAATTGAAAATTAAACATTACTTGTAGTTTTTTTAAAGAGAGAGCACAGCCTTAATTACAAGAAAAGACCAATCAAATGTAATAAGGTGACATGATTGACAGCAGGTTAATCCAACGATATTTGCTGGGAAATGGTTCTTATCCTATGGAGATCATCATCTCCTGCTGGCAGTTCCGGGTTACTTCGAGTGGTCAATTAGTGTCTTGTGATTCATTTTATGAAAAGTCTATTCTCTGCTTTATCTTCTAATTCAGCAAAACAGTAAAACAGGTTCACAGTGTCAAATCATAACTTGAAGCCATTTTGTTGCGTTATTTTAAATTGAAAAAACAGTTTGTAGTTAATAAAAACCTACATATATTTGTTGTTTCTGACAACAGCCTAAATTTAAATTTTAAATCCTCAGCACTAGCAAAACAAATAGCAAGTTGGAAAAGTCTATTCTCTGCTTTATCTTCTAATTCAGCAAAACAGTAAAACAGGTTCACAGTGTCAAATCATAACTTGAAGCCATTTTGTTGCGTTATTTTAAATTGAGAAAACAGTTTGTGGTTAATAAAAACCTACATATATTTGTTGCTTCTGACAACAGCCTAAATTTAAATTTTAAATCCTCATCTCTCCCCTTTGGTCATTCTATAACCACACCATAAATGTGAGGGCACAGATCAAATTAATCCAATTCAATGGCAACCTAAGAATGCCATACTTCCTCTTCCTCCGGGGAGGGACCGGGGGCAGGCAATGGCGCTTCCTCATCTTCATCTGGAGAAGAGGCATTTTCTGGGTGGAACCAATGTTGTCAATAGAAGTGAATATCTTAGCAATAATAAACTTAACAATAGCAATACCAACAACAAGACTCTTTAAACGTGCTCAGTAAATGAACTGTTCAATCTTTTTGATGCTGTTGACCACTGCAACAGTCATTCTTGGTAACGTTCAGTCTCTCGGCGCACAAGGGTTTGTCTGATGAGCTTGCAATGATGGAGATGAACCCAGGCAGAACGTTTGGCGACCATAGCAGCAGTTCGGGTGGTGAGGAGGACCTGAAAGGTTTTGCTGGGGACCCATTGGGATCTGAAGTTTGGGGTGTAAGGCTGTCTGCTTGGCAGCTGCATCTACTTGCCCATTACTTTGGAAACAGTATCAGTTTCCTCAGCATGAGCTGAACATCTTGATAATTGCCAGATTGATTGGACAAAACAGCATTACTATAATGCTACCTCTTGGGGGTTAAAAATCTTCAATGTTCCCACAAGGCTCCAAAATCGCGGATCATACTAAAAGCACAATGAACAGTCGGTGTATGTAGGTAGACTTTCCTTTTGCTAGGAAGGAAGAATGTCGATTCCCCACGTCAGCTCCAAGGTAACATTAAAGACATATTACTCCCTGGTGACCACATTTCAAAGGTTAAAGCAAGGGCCAGGCATTTATCCATGGGGGCTTTGATGTCTTGTTCCCAGTCTCTGCTGGGGCCTGCCTGTCCCCATTTTCAGGATCCCCTCGGGATAAGATTGTCCAGCAATGGTCATCAGGTGGGCACCTGAGGTAGGTTCCGCCCCCAGTAGGTATCCTGGTTCCAATCAACCCTATCAGGGCTGGTGTACGATCCCCTCGGGATAAGATTGTCCAGCAATGGTCATCGGGTGGGCACCTGAGGTAGGTTCCGCCCCCCAGTAGGTATCCTGGTTCCAATCAACCCTATCAGGGCTGGTGTACGGTATTTGGGATCGCGAGGGGGCTGGATACAATTGGTTTTACCTGTAACTTGCATCATTGTTCAGTCTGGTTCTGGCCATCCCAATAAAAAAACACTGCTCACCTCATTTGCGACTGGAAATTCCTGGACTGGTTTGTACTGTTGGTCTGGATCATCTCAGTGACTCCAGGCAGAAAACATTGCAAATGCATAGGGTTAAATAAAGGTAATTGAGCTTATTGATTATTGTTCAATTGTGTGTCACTTCTGTCAGACAGATAGGCGCATAGAGTCATCGAGTCATAGAGATGTACAGCATGGAAACAGACCCTTCAGTCCAACCCATCCAGCCGACCAGATATCCCAACCCAATCTAGTCCCACCTGCCAGCACCTCTTAAATGTTGTAATTGTACCAGCCTCCACCACTTCCTCTGGCAGCTCATTCCATACACGTACCACCCTCTGAGTGAAAAAGTTGCCCTTTAGGTCTCTTTTATATTTTTCCCCTTTCACCCTAAACCTATGCCCTCTAGTTCTGGACTTCCTAACCCAGGGAAAAGATTTTGCCTATTTACCTTATCCATGACCCTCATAATCTTGTAAACCTCTATAAGGTCACCCCTCATCCTCTGACGCTCCAGGGAAAACAGCCCCAGCCTGTTCAGCCTCTTCCTGTAGCTCAAATCCTCCAACCCTGGCAACATCCTTGTAAATCTTTTCTGAACCCTCTCAAGTTTCACAACATCTTTCCGATAGGAAGGAGACCAGAATTGCACGCAATATTCCAACAGTGGCCTAACCAATGTCCTGTACAGCCGCAACCTGACCTCCCAATTCCTGTACTCAATACTCTGACCAAT
>NC_057740.1:44311446-44316559 GCF_004010195.1 Chiloscyllium plagiosum
GCCAGTTCTGTATCCAAATGGCTTGTTCTCCCTGTATTCCGTGAGATCTAACCTTACTAATCAGTCTCCCATGGGGAACCTTGTCGAACCTTACTGATGTCCATATAGATCACACCTACTGCTATGCCCTCTTCAATCCGCTTTGTTACTTCTTCAAAAAACTCAATCAAGTTTGTGAGACATGATTTCCCACGCACAAAGCCATGTTGACTATCCTGAATCAGTCCTTGCCTTTCCAAATACATGTACATCCTGTCCCTCAGGATTCCCTCCAACAACATGCCCACCACCGACGTCAGGCAGTCTTGTAACACAAGCCATTTGTATTCAGGTGACTCCCAGTATTTTACTGCATTTACATCCGTATCACCCTTGGACATATTGAGCAAATTGAGCCGGTTTGATCTTGTGGTCAGGGGCATGTTTTATTAACATTATTCTAATTCCCGGGATGGGACCCAGTTTGGGATGGTGCAGGCCACTTATCCCCATGATATTGGCTATGAAGACTGGATGCTTCATTTTCAAAAGAAGGAAAGGTTTGTAACAAATGGGTGGTTTAAATTAAGGCTGGGGACAATCAGGAGATGTTAGGGGCTCAGCAGGTATCCAGGAACAAAATCCCAATCCTCAAAAAGGGTTGGTAGGCCAGACATAGGCTTGGGATTCCAAATAGAATCTAAGTTCGTTATTTTACAGTATTATTGCCTTAACCCCGTTTATATATTCCTCAATCTTAGTGGCCTTCCACTGTTTATCATATCCCTTTTATTTTTTCATATACCCATTCACAGTCACCTCCCCAGTTTTTGGGAGTTCATATATATATGTATGAATATATATATGTGTATCATATGTGTATATATATATATATATAATATATAACCTAATGCACAAATAATGGCTGAATCCAAAGACACAGATATTAACCATAGGATATTAATTTTGTTACATGATTTATCACAACCTAATGTTGAATTAAAACTTCAATTGTCATTGAGGGAGGGGACTCCCTTAATAAAGGTACGACTGGCACATCATAATCACCAATGAAACACAGCAGTCTTAAAATTAAGTGGAAACAAAAGAGCCTGAAACAAGAAAGATTATAATGTTGTCTTCCTCCGTATTAAACTGATTTGAAATTGAATAAGCCTGGCTTTCATGTAAGGATAAAAGAGATTAATCAGAAACTGACAGTAAGGCAGTCATGGCCTATAAGAAGAACATGGGTTAGTATTTCATTTCATAATCACTGAAGGATCCTTAACCTTAAAGGAAATCAAGTTAAATTTCCAAAATGCAAACCAAATCCAAAACAGTCCCAGATCTCGAGCTCCAGGCAACAAAACACAACATTCAATTACCAACAAGCAAATGTGCAACCAAACTGAATCTCAAAGGGTTAAACTTTCTGCAAGCTGTGGGGCTGTCTCTCTCTCTCACACACACACACAACGGTGGCACTGCTACCTCACAGCGCCAGAGACCCGGGTTCAATTCCCACCTCAGGCAACTGTCTGTGTGGAGTTTGCACATTCTCCCCGTGTCTGCATGGGTTTCCTCCAGGTGCTCGGTTTCCTCTTACAGTTCAAAAATGTGCAGATTAAATGAATTGGCCCTGTTAAATTGCCCGTAGTGTTTGGCGAAGGGGTAATTGTAGGGGAATGGGTCTGGATGGGTTGCTCTTCGGAGGGTCGGTGTGGACTTGTTGGGCCGAAGGGCCTGTTTCCACACTGTAAGTATTCTAAAAAAAAGTCAAATAAATCTTGGCTGTGGCAGATAAGTTCTTTACCAAGCGTGCGAGAATTGTATCGTTGGCCAGCTTTCTTATTTTTAACACAGCAAGAACAGCAACCACCCTCCATATTTCATAAACAAAGAACAATCACCAAAATGAGCAGAAAAAAACCCAAAAATCAGTAAAGCAAGACAAGACAAGCTGAACAGGTACAACAGGTACAACGAAAAACAAGACTAATGAATAGCCAACCATCGAACGTTTGACTAGGAAAAGAGATTATTTTGTGAAAAACTGGTGATTTGTCCTCTGTCTCTTGCTTGTGGTGGAGGATGATTGTTGTCAGGAGGTTTACCCCAAGTGTCATAGGAGTTCTGAGGGTAATTCTTATAAAAATTCCTTGGTTCCCCTATGGGACCCCTCTAGGGCAATTACAGGTCCAGTGGAGGGGACTGCTGCCAGTAAGGCAGTTTCAAGTCAGGCAGTCACAAGTCCAGTGATATAGACTGTTACAATTAAAACAGGCCAGGGACGGATGCCTAGGGGGAGTCCCTCTGCTATACCCACGACCGTGGCCTTGAATGGGTGTAGGGCCACTATGACACACGGGCAGTTGTTGAGATGCCTCCTCTTGGACTACGAATTCTAATTTTACACGGATTGGTGGTCTGTCTTTACTCTGCTGTTTCCACAAGGCCCTGATAGAATGATGGAGTTGTTTAGGGGTGGCTTCAACCCAGCCTAGATTGTTTGTTTTGACTGCTGTGACTACAGAGGGCGGCAGGCAGTTTAAGAGCAAAGAATGATACTGAGCATTAATAGTGTTTAAATTCCAAGCCCGATCGCTGGATTAAGACTCATAACATTCTCTAAAACATTCAAGGAAGTCTTCAGCAGACTCCTTATTTTTGGGCCAAAGTTCAAAGATGTGAGTAAAGTCAATAGATTTTGCTAGTCTGACAGATACAGCAGCAAAAACATAGAACATAGAACATAGAAGAATATAGCGCAGTACAGGCCCTTTGGCCCTCGATGTTGCGCCGATCCAAGCCCACCTAACCTATACTAACCCACTATCCTCCATATGCCTATCCAATGCCCGCTTAAATGCCCATAATGAGGGAGAGCCTTCTTTTCTCCAATGAAAACAGCCCCAAGTGCCTCAGCCTTTCCTCATACGATCTTTCCTCATCATCTTGTTGTTGCTGATCTTGGGCTACAGCATTAGAGAGGGCAGTAAAATTATTGTGACCAATATATTCAGTAAAATGGGCATATTCAGAGCAGGTAAAGACATGTTTAAGAAGGGCCCAAAGATCCTGGGCATTGCCATCATAAACTTTAATTGTGGTGTTTAAAAAATCAACAAACTGCTGAGGAATCTTGTGGCGGTCCGGTACATTACTGAGGATGGGGCTTCCAGGGACAGTAAATACGGATTGTGGCGTTTTGACCAGGAGTGCCAGCCTGTGTGTTCAATAGTTCTCTCATAGGGAACATACCTAATGCTTTGTTTTCCGAATCCTTAGAAGAGGAATTTAAAGGGGTTTCTAATTGCTGCACGAGTTGTTTATTAGAGGATCAGTGCTGTTTCAATCTTCGCTGACAGCGAGTGTTGTAAGAAACAGAATCAGTGAATGGGGAAGGGCTGGGGGAACAGAAGTGGCTATGGCAGCAACACAGTCTTAGGTCGAGCTGTAGATACCGCGCTAACAGTCTTTGTTTTCTTACCAGCCACTCGTGACTTCTCCTTTTGTTTCTGTTGGCATTTTGCTCGAGCACATTCATTGTTTGAGGACCTCAATAGATTTCATGGCACCATCAGCAGTTAGTTCAATTCCCAATTTAGTGGCAGTATCCTGCCATGAGCACAAAACTGATTCTTTATGAGTTTCATCACAATATTGTCTCCACAATCTAATTAGTTCCTTTGTCTTAGAGTTTATGTTCCTTTGCCAAATGATTTGCTGGCTGATTTGATCAGTTGAATACTTTTAGGGCCACCTAGTGATCACTGCACATCACCCAATGCTTTATTTAAGGTGCCAGAAAATTTCCGAAAGGCTTCAGAATTTTCCGGAAACTTCTCATATATTTTTACTAACAGTGAAGATGGATGTTCCCTCTTATCTATGTGATTACCCATCTTTAAACAATCTGCTTTTTATAGTTCCAAGTCAAAAACCTTTATTATCCAACAGCCCATCGACACGCAACAATTTACCAACTTCCACAGACCCTTCTCAACTTTGTTTTCAGAACCGTTTCTCAAGTCTGTCCTTAGATGTCACTCTCCCCCATTTTAAATGAATCTAATCTTTTTTTGTGGAGTTCTCAACTCTGTAAAGGTCCTTGACCTTTTCTCTCTCTCTCTCTCTCTCTCTCCCCCCTTGCCAAGACCGATCCTTTTCGGGCTGGACTAGGACAATAGACAGCGAGGGGTCAGTTTAGCTGCTACTTGAATGAGAGGAGAACCAAATGGATATAAAATACTCATGTCTGGCTGGCCGAATTCCTCAACACTCCATAGTGAAGGGCTCAAGGCTCTGACACTGCTGTCCATGATCCATCCTTGCCGAATCACAAGTCACGGCACCATATGAAGATGTAGATTCCAGGCAGGACCTCTCAGCTTCGAGATAGTCCCTGATCAAAGCTGAGACTGAGTTCCTTGTATGGTGTTTGACTAGTGCTGTTAAGAGATTTTAAACTGATTTGACAAGTATAAGAAATGAACCTCACTCACTTCAATAATTTCAGTCCGAGACAAAAATCTGAATCAGTAGTGTCATTTATTTTACACTTGCAATTAGGTGTGATGTCACAAGGCAGGGACAAAACACACACCAAATTCGACAAACGCTCGATATTTATATAATTTGGCTTCTTTTGTTTTACATTGCTCTTCCCCTATCTACATCCTCCAGTTCCCTAAGACTAGCCCCATTATTCCTGTTTATCCAGTCTTGTCTGTGACAAAATGCTTACTCTGACCTCACAAGGCCGTTTGACCTCATCTCATCCTTTGCTTACCATTATCTACTCCCTCCATCTGCGCTGCCCCTCACAGCATCTTATCACTAAGCCCTCTTAATTGGGGTTTGTTCCTGTGTCTCTGTACAAGTGGGAAACCTACTGTTTATACAGGCCTCTCTTCACAGCATTTTATCTAGTGCCTGTATTTCTACCATTGTTTTGCAATCACGTTTCATGCTGGCAAACCATTTTAACTGATTATATATTTCCTCCACATAGTTTCCATTCTTGTTAACTCAGCTCTTAGCCGAAACAATTACACACTGATGTGAGTTCATTTACTCTGTATCAAAACTTATAATTGCAGAAATAACATTAATTCACCTATATCCCACA
>NC_057740.1:44319814-44325688 GCF_004010195.1 Chiloscyllium plagiosum
TTTCCCTATTCCTACCAACTAAGGACCTTTCATGTTCCCTCCTTGCTGCTCTTAGCTCTCTCTTCAGGTCCTTCCTGGCTTCCTTATAACTCTCAATCGCCCCAATTGAACCTTCATGCCTCATCTTTACATAGGCAGCCCTCTTCCATTTTACAAGGGATTCCAATTCCTTATTAAACCACGGCTCCCTCGCACGACCCTTTCCTCCCTGCCTGACAGGTACATACTAATCAAGGACACTCAATAGTTGCTTCTTGAACAAGCTCCACATATCAATTACGCCTTTGCCTTGAAGCCTACTTTTCCAAGCCAGGCATCCTAGGTCGTGCCTCACCGCATCATAATTTCCCTGCCCCCAGCTATAACTCTTGCCCTGCAGTGCACACTTATCCCTCTCCATCACTAGAGTAAAAGTCACCGAATTGTGGTCACTGTCCCCAAAGTGCTCACCTACCTCCAATTCTAACACCTGGCCTGGTTCGTTACCCAGAACCAAATCCAGTATGGCCTCACCTCTTGTTGGCCTGTCTACATATTGTGTCAGGAAACCCTCCTGCACACATTGGACAAACACCGACCCATCTAACGAACTCGAGCTATAGCTTTCCCAGTCAATATCTGGAAAGTTAAGGTCCCCTATAACAACCACCCTATTACTTTCACTCTTCCCCTGAATCATCCTCGCAATCCTTTCTTCTACGTCTCTAGGGCTATTAGAAGTCCTGTGCGCTTTTATAGGGAAAAAAAACCTACCTAGGTAAGTTTGCACTACACCAGCCTCCGGGTCCGCTCCGCGCTTTTTTTAAAAAAAACTTTCAAATTTAAACCGTTAAACTAACGTCACCGAGCCTTCAAGCAGCCACTGCCAAACAGCCCTTACCTGCTCCGCTGAGAGAGTGAGGCCTAGGCCTTGGAGCTACGCGCTTTTATAGGAAAAAAACCTACCCAGGTAAGCTTGCGCTACACCAGCTTCTGGGTCCGCTCCACGAGGAGTCGAGAAGTTAAAGTGCTAAACTGGAGCAGGTCCAATTTTGGGGTCATTAGGCAGGATTTAGTAGAGGTCAATGGATTGAGTCTGTTTGAAGGAAAAGGAACAACTGGCAAATGGGAAACTTTTAAAAGTGTGATATCAAGCGTCCAAGGGCAGTATGTCCCAGGGTGAAGGGAAAAGCTGGCGAGTTTAGGGATCTCTGGCTGATGAGGGGTATTGAGGTTCTGGTCAGGAAAAAGAAGATGGTATATATTGGGTTTAAGCTATCGGGCTCCAGTGAATCCTGAGATGACTATTAAAAGTGTAGCAGCACACTGAAGAGGGAAATCAGAAAAGCAATTAGAGCATTTGAGATGGATCTGCAAATAACATTAAAGATAATCCCAAGAGGTTCCAAAGCTATACTAAGGTTGTAAGGGTGACTCAGGAGAGAATAGGTCCCCTTAAATTCAGCATGTGTGGAGTTGAAGGAGATGGGGAGATTTTTAATGAATATTTCTCCTCAGTATTTGCTGAGGAAAGAATCATGGATGCTAAGGAATAAGGAAAATAAGTGGTGATGTTTTGGACCGCATATATATTACCAGAGAGGAGGTGTTTGCAGTCTTAAAGCACATCAAGGCGGTTAAATCCCCTGGGCCTGAACAAGTCCATTCTCGATATTGCGGGAGGCGAGGGAAGAAATTGCAGAGGCCCCTGCAGAGATTTTTTGCTTCATCTTTAGCCACTGGTGACATTCTGGAAGCCTGGTGGGTGGCTAATGTCGTTCCATTGTTTAAGAAAGGTAGCAAAGACAAGCCTGGATCAACAGGCCAGTAAGCCTGACATTAGTGGTAGGTAAGTTATTGGAGAAGATACAGAGGGACAGGATCAACTAACATTTGGGTAGTCAAGGTCTGATTCAGGATAGTCCACATTGGTTTGTGATTAGAGTGGTGCTGGAAAAGCACAGCAGGTCAGGCAGCATCCGAAGAGCAGGAAAATCAACGTTTTTCAGAGACCTTCATCAGGTTCCCAATGAAGGGCTTTTGCCCAAAACGTCGATTTTCCTATTCCTCGGATGTTGCCTGACCTGCTGTGCTTTTCCAGCACCACTCTAATCTTGACTATAACCTACAGCATCTGCAGTACCCACTTCTGCCACATGGGTTTGTGTGCAGAAATTCATGTCTGACAAATTTTTTAGGGTTTTCAAAGAGGTGACCAAGAGAATAGATGAGGGTAGAGCAATGAATGTTGTCTGTATGGACTTTAGGAAGGCCTTTGACAAGGTCCAGCATAACAGGCTAGTCATGAAGGTTAGGTTGCATGGGAAGAGCAAGCTAATTAGTTTCAAAATTGGCTCAATGGTAGGAAGCAGAGGGTGATGGTTGAAGGTTGTTTCTCTGACTGCAGGCCTGTGACTAGTGGTGTGCCACAGGGATCAATGTTGGGAACTTTGTTATTTGTTATTTACATAAATTATCTGGATGTGCATGTACAAGGTATGGTTAGTAAGCTTGTGGATGTTACAAAATTAGGAGGTATCATTGATAGCAAGGAAGGTTATCAAACATTCCAGAGAGATCTTGATCAGATGGGGAAGTGAGCTGAGGATTGGCAAATGCAATTCAATACAGATAAATGTGCAGTGTTGCACTTTGGAAAGTCAAACCAAGGTAAGGCTTATACAATAATTGGTAAGGATCTGAAGAGTGTTGTGGAATAGAGGGACCTCAGAGTACAAGTACATAGTCCGTTGAAAGTGGTGTCACAGGTAGACAGGGTGGTGAAGAAGGCATTTAGCGTGCCGGCCTTCATCAGTCAAGGCATTGAGTAAAGGAGTTGGGACGTTATACTACAGTTGTAGAAGTTGTTGGTGAGGCCGCACTTGGAGTATTGTATAACAGTTTTGGTCACCCTGTTATAGGAAAGAAATAGTTAAAGTGGAAAGAGTGCAAAGAAAATTTACGGAGATGTTGCCAGGACCAGTAGCCCTGAGTTATAGGGAGAGGTTGGCCAGGATAGGACTTTATTCCTTGGAATGTAGGGGAATGAGGGGTGACCTTATTGGGGTGTATAAAATCTTGTGGGGCACAGATAAGATGAATACGTATAGTCTGTTTTCCCAGGGATGAGGAATTGAAAACTAAAGGGCATAGGTTTAAGGTGAGAGGGGAAAGATTTAAGAAGGACCTGATGAGTAACATCTTCACACAGACAGTGGTGCGTTTATGGAATGGGCTGCCAGAGAGAATGGTTGAGGCAGGTACAGTAGCAACATCTAAAAAAATATTTGGATAGGTACATGGATGGGAAGGGTTTAGAGGGATAGGGACCAAATGTGGGCAATTGGACCGAGCTGAGTGGGCACCGTGGTCAGCATGGACCAGTTTGGGCTGAAGGGCCTGTTTCCAAGCTGTATTACTCTATGACTCTACTCTTACTCTATAACTGGCAGAGAGATAACTTCAATGGGGCAAGCTTAGAGCTGGGAAGGCTTGCCTGTAACAAAGAGGCTAGCAATTGATCAATGGGTTAAACTCAAAGAGCAAGTGTTTCAGGTACAGTTGAGAAGGTTATGTTCTAAAAGGAAAAGGGAACACAAACAAATGCAGAGCTCCTTGGATGAAAAAGGAGATGGAAATTATGATAAAGAAATAAAAGTATTAATGACAAGAGTCAGATAGAAAATACAATTGAGAACCAAGAGGAATACTGAAGGTTTAGAGGTGAGGTGAAAAAGAGAAGCAAGGAGGAATCTTATGAAGAAAAGCCAGAGCTAAAATAAAGGGAAATAATTTACAGGAATATAACAGTAAAAGAGTAGTTAAAGGAGGAGTAGGGCTGATTAGAAACCAAAAATGCGATTTATGCCTAGAGACGGGGAACATGGCTGAGGTGTTAAACAGTGTTTACATTGGTCTTTACCAATGAGATGCAAGCCACTTAATGCCAGTTCAGTGCAACACAAGAGACTTGTGAAAAATATTGTAGGCCATGTTATAAAAGTGACAATGGCAAACTGGACCCAAAATTAGCTGAGGCATAGGAAACAGGGAGTAAAGGCCAATGGACATTTTCGACGGGAGGAAAGTTTGTCATGGAGTTGCCCAGGGATCAGTACTGGGACCCCTGATTTCTCTAATCTATATTAATGATCTGGATTTTGTGCAGGGGGGAATTTGCAAGTTTGCAAATTATACAAAACTTGGGCAAAAATATAAACTGTGGGGAGGACAGTGTAGGAGAACTCCAAAAGGGCATACATAAATGGTTGGACTATAGAATTCACTATAGACAAATCATTGATTCCTTACAGTGTGGAAACAGGCTCTTCAGCCCAACAAGTCCACACCGACCCTTCGAAGAATAACCCACCCAGACCCATTCCCCTACCCTATTATTCTACATTTACTCCGAACTAATGCACCTAACCTACACATCCCTGAACACTATGGGCAATTTAGTATGGCCAGTCGCCTAATTTGCACATCTTTGGATTATGGGAAGAAATTGGAGCACCTGGAGAATGTGCAAATGCCACAGAGACAGTTGCCCAAGGTTGGGATCAAATCTGGGTTCCTGGCACTGCGAGGCAGCAGTGCTAACCACTGAGTCACCATGCCCCACCTGGGAATATGGTGGAGGCTAATTCAACTGAAGCATTCAAGAGGGCAATGGATGAGTGTTTGAATAGAAACAAAGTGTAGGGTTATATGAAAGGGCAGGAGAATGGCATAAGCCATGATTCTAACAGGGAAAGCAGGCGCAGACATAATGTACTGAATGGCTATGTTCTGCACTATAACAATTTTGTGCTTCTACTCTTAAAGAAATCCAAAAGGATAAGACATGATTGTTAAGGAGCTGTCAATCTCATACTGAGGCGCATATAGACAGGTCATGAGACACTTGCAGTTGTCTCTGGGGCCTTAGCAGTTGTAGCTTGCACAGGATACACAGTATGGAGACCTCTTGCAGTTTTAGGTTTCATTTTGGGACTTTAAGCACACTCAAAGACTGAGCCTTCACAGTCCTCTGTGAGTAAAGTAATTGTGCTCATCTCGGTCCTTTTTCTCATTTTCTCATTTTCTCATTGTACTGCCTGGTTCTTGACTCCCTAACCAGGGAAACATCTCACCTGCGTCTATCCTGTCTATCAATTTCACTAATTTGTACATTTCAATGAGGTCACTTCTCATTCTTCAAAACCCTAAAGAATACAGACTCAGTTTGTCCAAACTCTCTTCATAGGACAGTGCCACTATCCCAGGAACCAGTCTGGTGAGCCTTCACTGTACTCCCTCTGTGGTAATAGTATCTCTCCTGGGAGAAGGAGACTAATACTCCATGTTCAGGTGCAGACTAAGTAAGCTCCTACACAACTGAAGCAAAACTTCACTATTCCTATACTGCTGTGGTTCTGTTCGCCGAGCTGGAAGTTTTTGTTGCAAACGTTTCGTCCCCTGTCTAGGTGATATCCTCAGTGCTTGGGAGCCTCCTGTGAAGTGTTTCTGTGGTGTTTCCTCTGGCATTTATAGTGGCCTGTCCCTGCCGCTTCCGGTTGTCAGTTTCAGCTGTCCGCTGTAGTGGCCGGTATATTGGGTCCAGGTCGATGTGTTTGTTGATGGAGTTTGTGGATGAGTGCCATGCTTCTAGGAATTCCCTGGCTGTTCTTTGTTTGGCTTGTCCTATAATAGTAGTGTTGTCCCAGTCGAATTCATGTTGCTTGTCGTCTGCGTGTGTGGCTACTAAGGATAGCTGGTCGTGCATTTCGTGGCTAGTTGATGTTCATGGATGCGGACCGTTATCTGTCTTCCTGTTTGTCCTATATCGTGTTTTGTGCAGTCCTTGCATGGGATTTTGTACACTACATTAGTTTTGCTCATGCTGGATATCGG